>NC_084608.1:37146218-37165218 GCF_033807715.1 Cololabis saira
TCTCCGTCCTCTTTGTCCTCTCCGTCCTCTTTGTCCTCTCCGTCCTCTCCGTCCTCTCCGTCCTCTCCGTCCTCTCCGTCCTCTCCGTCCTCTCCGTCCTCTCCGTCCTCTCCGTCCTCTTTGTCCTCTCCGTCCTCTTTGTCCTCTTTGTCCTCTCCGTCCTCTCTGTCCTCTTTGTCCTCTTTGTCCTCTCCGTCCTCTTTGTCCTCTTTGTCCTCTCCGTCCTCTTTGTCCTCTCCGTCCTCTCCGTCCTCTTTGTCCTCTCCGTCCTCTCCGTCCTCTCCGTCCTCTTTGTCCTCTCCGTCCTCTCCGTCCTCTCCGTCCTCTTTGTCCTCTCCGTCCTCTCCGTCCTCTCCGTCCTCTCCGTCCTCTCCGTCCTCTCCGTCCTCTCCGTCCTCTTTGTCCTCTCCGTCCTCTCCGTCCTCTCCGTCCTCTTTGTCCTCTCCGTCCTCTCCGTCCTCTTTGTCCTCTCCGTCCTCTCCGTCCTCTTTGTCCTCTCCGTCCTCTTTGTCCTCTTTGTCCTCTCTGTCCTCTTTGTCCTCTCCGTCCTCTTTGTCCTCTTTGTCCTCTCCGTCCTCTCCGTCCTCTTTGTCCTCTCTGTCCTCTTTGTCCTCTCCGTCCTCTCCGTCCTCTCCGTCCTCTTTGTCCTCTCCGTCCTCTTTGTCCTCTCCGTCCTCTCCGTCCTCTCCGTCCTCTCCGTCCTCTCCGTCCTCTTTGTCCTCTCCGTCCTCTTTGTCCTCTCCGTCCTCTCCGTCCTCTCCGTCCTCTCCGTCCTCTTTGTCCTCTCCGTCCTCTTTGTCCTCTCCGTCCTCTTTGTCCTCTCCGTCCTCTCCGTCCTCTTTGTCCTCTCCGTCCTCTCCGTCCTCTCCGTCCTCTCCGTCCTCTTTGTCCTCTCCGTCCTCTTTGTCCTCTCCGTCCTCTCCGTCCTCTTTGTCCTCTCCGTCCTCTCCGTCCTCTCCGTCCTCTCCGTCCTCTCCGTCCTCTTTGTCCTCTTTGTCCTCTCCGTCCTCTCCGTCCTCTCCGTCCTCTTTGTCCTCTCCGTCCTCTCCGTCCTCTCCGTCCTCTCCGTCCTCTCCGTCCTCTCCGTCCTCTTTGTCCTCTTTGTCCTCTCCGTCCTCTCCGTCCTCTCCGTCCTCTCCGTCCTCTCCGTCCTCTCCGTCCTCTCCGTCCTCTTTGTCCTCTCCGTCCTCTCCGTCCTCTCCGTCCTCTCCGTCCTCTCTGTCCTCTCCGTCCTCTTTGTCCTCTTTGTCCTCTCCGTCCTCTCCGTCCTCTCCGTCCTCTCCGTCCTCTCCGTCCTCTCCGTCCTCTCCGTCCTCTTTGTCCTCTCCGTCCTCTCCGTCCTCTCCGTCCTCTCCGTCCTCTCTGTCCTCTTTGTCCTCTTTGTCCTCTCCGTCCTCTCTGTCCTCTTTGTCCTCTCCGTCCTCTTTGTCCTCTCCGTCCTCTCCGTCCTCTTTGTCCTCTTTGTCCTCTCCGTCCTCTCTGTCCTCTTTGTCCTCTTTGTCCTCTCCGTCCTCTCTGTCCTCTTTGTCCTCTCCGTCCTCTTTGTCCTCTCCGTCCTCTCCGTCCTCTCCGTCCTCTTTGTCCTCTTTGTCCTCTCCGTCCTCTCCGTCCTCTTTGTCCTCTCCGTCCTCTTTGTCCTCTCCGTCCTCTTTGTCCTCTCCGTCCTCTCCGTCCTCTTTGTCCTCTCCGTCCTCTTTGTCCTCTCCGTCCTCTCCGTCCTCTCCGTCCTCTCGTCCTCTTTGTCCTCTCCGTCCTCTCCGTCCTCTCCGTCCTCTTTGTCCTCTCCGTCCTCTTTGTCCTCTCCGTCCTCTCCGTCCTCTCCGTCCTCTCCGTCCTCTCCGTCCTCTTTGTCCTCTCTGTCCTCTTTGTCCTCTCCGTCCTCTCCGTCCTCTCCGTCCTCTCCGTCCTCTCCGTCCTCTCCGTCCTCTCCGTCCTCTCCGTCCTCTCCGTCCTCTTTGTCCTCTCCGTCCTCTCCGTCCTCTCTGTCCTCTCCGTCCTCTTTGTCCTCTTTGTCCTCTCCGTCCTCTCCGTCCTCTCCGTCCTCTTTGTCCTCTCCGTCCTCTCCGTCCTCTTTGTCCTCTTTGTCCTCTCCGTCCTCTCTGTCCTCTTTGTCCTCTTTGTCCTCTCCGTCCTCTCTGTCCTCTTTGTCCTCTCCGTCCTCTTTGTCCTCTCCGTCCTCTCTGTCCTCTTTGTCCTCTTTGTCCTCTCCGTCCTCTCTGTCCTCTTTGTCCTCTCCGTCCTCTCCGTCCTCTCCGTCCTCTCCGTCCTCTCCGTCCTCTCCGTCCTCTCCGTCCTCTCCGTCCTCTCCGTCCTCTTTGTCCTCTCTGTCCTCTTTGTCCTCTCCGTCCTCTCCGTCCTCTTTGTCCTCTCCGTCCTCTTTGTCCTCTTTGTCCTCTTTGTCCTCTCCGTCCTCTTTGTCCTCTTTGTCCTCTCCGTCCTCTTTGTCCTCTCCGTCCTCTCCGTCCTCTTTGTCCTCTTTGTCCTCTCCGTCCTCTTTGTCCTCTTTGTCCTCTTTGTCCTCTCCGTCCTCTTTGTCCTCTCCGTCCTCTTTGTCCTCTCCGTCCTCTTTGTCCTCTCCGTCCTCTTTGTCCTCTCCGTCCTCTCCGTCCTCTCCGTCCTCTCCGTCCTCTTTGTCCTCTCCGTCCTCTCCGTCCTCTTTGTCCTCTCCGTCCTCTTTGTCCTCTTTGTCCTCTTTGTCCTCTCCGTCCTCTTTGTCCTCTCCGTCCTCTTTGTCCTCTCCGTCCTCTTTGTCCTCTCCGTCCTCTTTGTCCTCTTTGTCCTCTCCGTCCTCTCCGTCTTCTCCGTCCTCTCTGTCCTCTTTGTCCTCTCCGTCCTCTTTGTCCTCTCCGTCCTCTTTGTCCTCTCCGTCCTCTCCGTCCTCTCCGTCCTCTTTGTCCTCTCCGTCCTCTCCGTCCTCTCCGTCCTCTTTGTCCTCTCCGTCCTCTTTGTCCTCTCCGTCCTCTCCGTCCTCTTTGTCCTCTCCGTCCTCTTTGTCCTCTCCGTCCTCTTTGTCCTCTCCGTCTTCTCCGTCCTCTCCGTCCTCTCCGTCCTCTCCGTCCTCTCCGTCCTCTCCGTCCTCTTTGTCCTCTCCGTCCTCTCCGTCCTCTCCGTCCTCTTTGTCCTCTCCGTCCTCTCCGTCCTCTTTGTCCTCTCCGTCCTCTCCGTCCTCTCCGTCCTCTTTGTCCTCTCCGTCTTCTCCGTCCTCTCTGTCCTCTTTGTCCTCTCCGTCCTCTTTGTCCTCTCCGTCCTCTTTGTCCTCTCCGTCCTCTCCGTCCTCTCCGTCCTCTTTGTCCTCTCCGTCCTCTTTGTCCTCTCCGTCCTCTCCGTCCTCTTTGTCCTCTCCGTCCTCTTTGTCCTCTCCGTCCTCTTTGTCCTCTCCGTCTTCTCCGTCCTCTCCGTCCTCTCCGTCCTCTCCGTCCTCTCCGTCCTCTCCGTCCTCTCCGTCCTCTCCGTCCTCTTTGTCCTCTCCGTCCTCTCCGTCCTCTCTGTCCTCTCCGTCCTCTCCGTCCTCTTTGTCCTCTCCGTCCTCTCCGTCCTCTTTGTCCTCTCCGTCCTCTCCGTCCTCTCTGTCCTCTCCGTCCTCTTTGTCCTCTTTGTCCTCTCCGTCCTCTTTGTCCTCTCCGTCCTCTCCGTCCTCTCCGTCCTCTTTGTCCTCTCCGTCCTCTCCGTCCTCTTTGTCCTCTCCGTCCTCTTTGTCCTCTTTGTCCTCTCCGTCCTCTCTGTCCTCTTTGTCCTCTTTGTCCTCTTTGTCCTCTCCGTCCTCTCCGTCCTCTCCGTCCTCTCCGTCCTCTTTGTCCTCTCCGTCCTCTCCGTCCTCTCCGTCCTCTCCGTCCTCTTTGTCCTCTTTGTCCTCTCCGTCCTCTCTGTCCTCTTTGTCCTCTCCGTCCTCTCCGTCCTCTTTGTCCTCTTTGTCCTCTCCGTCCTCTCCGTCCTCTTTGTCCTCTCCGTCCTCTCTGTCCTCTTTGTCCTCTTTGTCCTCTTTGTCCTCTCCGTCCTCTCCGTCCTCTTTGTCCTCTTTGTCCTCTCCGTCCTCTCTGTCCTCTTTGTCCTCTCCGTCCTCTCCGTCCTCTTTGTCCTCTTTGTCCTCTCTGTCCTCTCTGTCCTCTTTGTCCTCTCCGTCCTCTTTGTCCTCTCCGTCCTCTCCGTCCTCTCCGTCCTCTCCGTCCTCTTTGTCCTCTCCGTCCTCTCCGTCCTCTCCGTCCTCTCCGTCCTCTCCGTCCTCTCCGTCCTCTCCGTCCTCTCCGTCCTCTTTGTCCTCTCCGTCCTCTCCGTCCTCTCCGTCCTCTCCGTCCTCTCCGTCCTCTCCGTCCTCTCCGTCCTCTCCGTCCTCTCCGTCCTCTCCGTCCTCTCCGTCCTCTCCGTCCTCTCCGTCCTCTCCGTCCTCTTTGTCCTCTCCGTCTTCTCCGTCCTCTCCGTCCTCTTTGTCCTCTCTGTCCTCTCCGTCCTCTTTGTCCTCTTTGTCCTCTCCGTCCTCTCTGTCCTCTTTGTCCTCTCCGTCCTCTCCGTCCTCTTTGTCCTCTTTGTCCTCTCCGTCCTCTTTGTCCTCTCTGTCCTCTTTGTCCTCTTTGTCCTCTCCGTCCTCTCTGTCCTCTTTGTCCTCTCCGTCCTCTCCGTCCTCTCCGTCCTCTCCGTCCTCTTTGTCCTCTCCGTCCTCTCTGTCCTCTTTGTCCTCTTTGTCCTCTCCGTCCTCTCTGTCCTCTTTGTCCTCTCCGTCCTCTCCGTCCTCTCCGTCCTCTTTGTCCTCTCCGTCCTCTCCGTCCTCTCTGTCCTCTTTGTCCTCTTTGTCCTCTCCGTCCTCTCTGTCCTCTTTGTCCTCTCCGTCCTCTTTGTCCTCTCCGTCCTCTCCGTCCTCTTTGTCCTCTCCGTCCTCTTTGTCCTCTCCGTCCTCTTTGTCCTCTCCGTCCTCTCCGTCCTCTCCGTCCTCTCCGTCCTCTCCGTCCTCTCTGTCCTCTTTGTCCTCTTTGTCCTCTCCGTCCTCTCTGTCCTCTTTGTCCTCTCCGTCCTCTTTGTCCTCTCCGTCCTCTCCGTCCTCTTTGTCCTCTCCGTCCTCTTTGTCCTCTCCGTCCTCTTTGTCCTCTCCGTCCTCTCCGTCCTCTTTGTCCTCTCCGTCCTCTCTGTCCTCTTTGTCCTCTCCGTCCTCTTTGTCCTCTCCGTCCTCTCCGTCCTCTTTGTCCTCTCCGTCCTCTTTGTCCTCTCCGTCCTCTCCGTCCTCTTTGTCCTCTCCGTCCTCTTTGTCCTCTCCGTCCTCTTTGTCCTCTCCGTCCTCTTTGTCCTCTCCGTCCTCTCCGTCCTCTCCGTCCTCTCCGTCCTCTCCGTCCTCTCCGTCCTCTCCGTCCTCTTTGTCCTCTCCGTCCTCTCCGTCCTCTTTGTCCTCTTTGTCCTCTCCGTCCTCTTTGTCCTCTCCGTCCTCTCCGTCCTCTTTGTCCTCTCCGTCCTCTCCGTCCTCTCCGTCCTCTTTGTCCTCTCCGTCCTCTCCGTCCTCTCCGTCCTCTTTGTCCTCTCCGTCCTCTCCGTCCTCTCCGTCCTCTCCGTCCTCTCCGTCCTCTCCGTCCTCTCCGTCCTCTTTGTCCTCTCCGTCCTCTTTGTCCTCTCCGTCCTCTCCGTCCTCTCCGTCCTCTCCGTCCTCTCCGTCCTCTTTGTCCTCTCCGTCCTCTCCGTCCTCTCTGTCCTCTTTGTCCTCTTTGTCCTCTCCGTCCTCTTTGTCCTCTTTGTCCTCTCCGTCCTCTCCGTCCTCTCCGTCCTCTCCGTCCTCTCCGTCCTCTCCGTCCTCTCCGTCCTCTCCGTCCTCTCCGTCCTCTTTGTCCTCTTTGTCCTCTCCGTCCTCTCCGTCCTCTTTGTCCTCTTTGTCCTCTCCGTCCTCTCTGTCCTCTTTGTCCTCTCCGTCCTCTCCGTCCTCTCCGTCCTCTCCGTCCTCTCCGTCCTCTTTGTCCTCTCCGTCTTCTCCGTCCTCTCCGTCCTCTTTGTCCTCTTTGTCCTCTCCGTCCTCTCTGTCCTCTTTGTCCTCTCCGTCCTCTCCGTCCTCTTTGTCCTCTTTGTCCTCTCCGTCCTCTCCGTCCTCTTTGTCCTCTCCGTCCTCTCCGTCCTCTCCGTCCTCTTTGTCCTCTTTGTCCTCTCCGTCCTCTCCGTCCTCTCCGTCCTCTCCGTCCTCTCCGTCCTCTTTGTCCTCTCCGTCCTCTCCGTCCTCTCCGTCCTCTCCGTCCTCTCCGTCCTCTCCGTCTTCTCCGTCCTCTTTGTCCTCTCCGTCCTCTCCGTCCTCTCCGTCCTCTCCGTCCTCTCCGTCCTCTCCGTCCTCTCCGTCCTCTCCGTCCTCTCCGTCCTCTCCGTCCTCTCCGTCCTCTTTGTCCTCTCTGTCCTCTTTGTCCTCTCCGTCCTCTTTGTCCTCTTTGTCCTCTTTGTCCTCTCCGTCCTCTTTGTCCTCTCCGTCCTCTTTGTCCTCTTTGTCCTCTTTGTCCTCTCCGTCCTCTTTGTCCTCTCCGTCCTCTCCGTCCTCTCCGTCCTCTTTGTCCTCTCCGTCCTCTTTGTCCTCTCCGTCCTCTTTGTCCTCTCCGTCCTCTCCGTCCTCTCCGTCCTCTCCGTCCTCTTTGTCCTCTTTGTCCTCTCCGTCCTCTTTGTCCTCTCCGTCCTCTTTGTCCTCTCCGTCCTCTCCGTCCTCTCCGTCCTCTCCGTCCTCTTTGTCCTCTCCGTCCTCTCCGTCCTCTTTGTCCTCTCCGTCCTCTTTGTCCTCTCCGTCCTCTTTGTCCTCTCCGTCCTCTCCGTCCTCTCCGTCCTCTTTGTCCTCTCCGTCCTCTTTGTCCTCTCCGTCCTCTCCGTCCTCTTTGTCCTCTCCGTCCTCTTTGTCCTCTCCGTCCTCTTTGTCCTCTCCGTCTTCTCCGTCCTCTTTGTCCTCTCCGTCCTCTCCGTCCTCTCCGTCCTCTTTGTCCTCTCCGTCCTCTCCGTCCTCTCCGTCCTCTTTGTCCTCTCCGTCCTCTCCGTCCTCTCCGTCCTCTTTGTCCTCTTTGTCCTCTCCGTCTTCTCCGTCCTCTCCGTCCTCTCTGTCCTCTCCGTCCTCTTTGTCCTCTTTGTCCTCTCCGTCCTCTCCGTCCTCTCTGTCCTCTCCGTCCTCTTTGTCCTCTTTGTCCTCTCCGTCTTCTCCGTCCTCTCCGTCCTCTCTGTCCTCTCCGTCCTCTTTGTCCTCTTTGTCCTCTCCGTCCTCTCCGTCCTCTCTGTCCTCTCCGTCCTCTTTGTCCTCTCCGTCCTCTCCGTCCTCTTTGTCCTCTCCGTCCTCTTTGTCCTCTTTGTCCTCTCCGTCCTCTCTGTCCTCTTTGTCCTCTCCGTCCTCTCCGTCCTCTTTGTCCTCTTTGTCCTCTCCGTCCTCTCTGTCCTCTTTGTCCTCTTTGTCCTCTCCGTCCTCTCTGTCCTCTTTGTCCTCTCCGTCCTCTCCGTCCTCTTTGTCCTCTTTGTCCTCTCCGTCCTCTCCGTCCTCTTTGTCCTCTTTGTCCTCTTTGTCCTCTCCGTCCTCTCCGTCCTCTTTGTCCTCTTTGTCCTCTCCGTCCTCTCCGTCCTCTTTGTCCTCTTTGTCCTCTCCGTCCTCTTTGTCCTCTCTGTCCTCTTTGTCCTCTTTGTCCTCTCCGTCCTCTCTGTCCTCTTTGTCCTCTCCGTCCTCTCCGTCCTCTCTGTCCTCTTTGTCCTCTTTGTCCTCTCCGTCCTCTCCGTCCTCTCCGTCCTCTTTGTCCTCTCCGTCCTCTCCGTCCTCTCCGTCCTCTCCGTCCTCTCCGTCCTCTTTGTCCTCTCCGTCCTCTTTGTCCTCTCCGTCCTCTCCGTCCTCTCCGTCCTCTCCGTCCTCTCCGTCCTCTCCGTCCTCTCCGTCCTCTCCGTCCTCTCCGTCCTCTCCGTCCTCTTTGTCCTCTCTGTCCTCTTTGTCCTCTCCGTCCTCTCCGTCCTCTTTGTCCTCTTTGTCCTCTCCGTCCTCTCCGTCCTCTCCGTCCTCTTTGTCCTCTCCGTCCTCTTTGTCCTCTTTGTCCTCTTTGTCCTCTCCGTCCTCTTTGTCCTCTCCGTCCTCTCCGTCCTCTTTGTCCTCTTTGTCCTCTCCGTCCTCTTTGTCCTCTCCGTCCTCTTTGTCCTCTCCGTCCTCTCCGTCCTCTCCGTCCTCTCCGTCCTCTTTGTCCTCTCCGTCCTCTCCGTCCTCTTTGTCCTCTCCGTCCTCTTTGTCCTCTCCGTCCTCTTTGTCCTCTCCGTCCTCTCCGTCCTCTCCGTCCTCTTTGTCCTCTCCGTCCTCTTTGTCCTCTCCGTCCTCTCCGTCCTCTTTGTCCTCTCCGTCCTCTTTGTCCTCTCCGTCCTCTTTGTCCTCTCCGTCTTCTCCGTCCTCTTTGTCCTCTCCGTCCTCTCCGTCCTCTCCGTCCTCTTTGTCCTCTCCGTCCTCTCCGTCCTCTCCGTCCTCTTTGTCCTCTTTGTCCTCTCCGTCCTCTCCGTCCTCTCCGTCCTCTCCGTCCTCTCCGTCCTCTCCGTCCTCTTTGTCCTCTCCGTCTTCTCCGTCCTCTCCGTCCTCTTTGTCCTCTTTGTCCTCTCCGTCCTCTCCGTCCTCTCCGTCCTCTTTGTCCTCTCCGTCTTCTCCGTCCTCTCCGTCCTCTCCGTCCTCTTTGTCCTCTTTGTCCTCTCCGTCCTCTTTGTCCTCTTTGTCCTCTCCGTCCTCTCCGTCCTCTTTGTCCTCTCCGTCCTCTTTGTCCTCTTTGTCCTCTCCGTCCTCTCTGTCCTCTTTGTCCTCTCCGTCCTCTCCGTCCTCTTTGTCCTCTTTGTCCTCTCCGTCCTCTCCGTCCTCTTTGTCCTCTTTGTCCTCTCCGTCCTCTCTGTCCTCTTTGTCCTCTTTGTCCTCTCCGTCCTCTCCGTCCTCTTTGTCCTCTTTGTCCTCTCCGTCCTCTCCGTCCTCTTTGTCCTCTTTGTCCTCTCTGTCCTCTCTGTCCTCTTTGTCCTCTCCGTCCTCTTTGTCCTCTCCGTCCTCTCCGTCCTCTCCGTCCTCTCCGTCCTCTTTGTCCTCTCCGTCCTCTCCGTCCTCTCCGTCCTCTCCGTCCTCTCCGTCCTCTCCGTCCTCTTTGTCCTCTCTGTCCTCTTTGTCCTCTCCGTCCTCTCCGTCCTCTCCGTCCTCTCCGTCCTCTCCGTCCTCTTTGTCCTCTCCGTCTTCTCCGTCCTCTCCGTCCTCTCTGTCCTCTCCGTCCTCTTTGTCCTCTTTGTCCTCTCCGTCCTCTCTGTCCTCTTTGTCCTCTCCGTCCTCTCCGTCCTCTCTGTCCTCTTTGTCCTCTTTGTCCTCTCCGTCCTCTCTGTCCTCTTTGTCCTCTCCGTCCTCTCCGTCCTCTCTGTCCTCTTTGTCCTCTTTGTCCTCTCCGTCCTCTCCGTCCTCTCTGTCCTCTTTGTCCTCTCCGTCCTCTCCGTCCTCTCTGTCCTCTTTGTCCTCTCCGTCCTCTCCGTCCTCTCTGTCCTCTTTGTCCTCTTTGTCCTCTCCGTCCTCTCTGTCCTCTTTGTCCTCTCCGTCCTCTCCGTCCTCTCCGTCCTCTCCGTCCTCTTTGTCCTCTTTGTCCTCTTTGTCCTCTCCGTCCTCTCTGTCCTCTTTGTCCTCTCCGTCCTCTTTGTCCTCTCCGTCCTCTCCGTCCTCTCCGTCCTCTCCGTCCTCTTTGTCCTCTCCGTCCTCTTTGTCCTCTCCGTCCTCTCCGTCCTCTCCGTCCTCTCCGTCCTCTCCGTCCTCTCCGTCCTCTCCGTCCTCTCCGTCCTCTCCGTCCTCTCCGTCCTCTCCGTCCTCTTTGTCCTCTCCGTCCTCTTTGTCCTCTCCGTCCTCTCCATCCTCTCCGTCCTCTTTGTCCTCTCCGTCCTCTCCGTCCTCTCCGTCCTCTCCGTCCTCTTTGTCCTCTCCGTCCTCTCCGTCCTCTCCGTCCTCTTTGTCCTCTCCGTCCTCTCCGTCCTCTTTGTCCTCTCTGTCCTCTTTGTCCTCTCCGTCCTCTCCGTCCTCTCCGTCCTCTCCGTCCTCTCCGTCCTCTTTGTCCTCTCCGTCTTCTCCGTCCTCTCCGTCCTCTCTGTCCTCTCCGTCCTCTTTGTCCTCTTTGTCCTCTCCGTCCTCTCTGTCCTCTTTGTCCTCTCCGTCCTCTCCGTCCTCTCTGTCCTCTTTGTCCTCTTTGTCCTCTCCGTCCTCTCTGTCCTCTTTGTCCTCTCCGTCCTCTCCGTCCTCTCTGTCCTCTTTGTCCTCTCCGTCCTCTCCGTCCTCTCCGTCCTCTCCGTCCTCTTTGTCCTCTTTGTCCTCTTTGTCCTCTCCGTCCTCTCTGTCCTCTTTGTCCTCTCCGTCCTCTTTGTCCTCTTTGTCCTCTCCGTCCTCTCCGTCCTCTCCGTCCTCTCCGTCCTCTTTGTCCTCTCTGTCCTCTTTGTCCTCTCCGTCCTCTCCATCCTCTCCGTCCTCTTTGTCCTCTCCGTCCTCTCCGTCCTCTCCGTCCTCTCCGTCCTCTTTGTCCTCTCCGTCCTCTCCGTCCTCTCCGTCCTCTTTGTCCTCTCCGTCCTCTCCGTCCTCTCCGTCCTCTCCGTCCTCTCCGTCCTCTTTGTCCTCTCTGTCCTCTTTGTCCTCTCCGTCCTCTCCGTCCTCTCTGTCCTCTTTGTCCTCTCCGTCCTCTCCGTCCTCTCCGTCCTCTTTGTCCTCTCTGTCCTCTTTGTCCTCTCCGTCCTCTCCATCCTCTCCGTCCTCTTTGTCCTCTCCGTCCTCTCCGTCCTCTCCGTCCTCTCCGTCCTCTTTGTCCTCTCCGTCCTCTCCGTCCTCTCCGTCCTCTCCGTCCTCTCCGTCCTCTCCGTCCTCTTTGTCCTCTCCGTCCTCTCCGTCCTCTCCGTCCTCTCCGTCCTCTTTGTCCTCTTTGTCCTCTTTGTCCTCTCCGTCCTCTCTGTCCTCTTTGTCCTCTCCGTCCTCTTTGTCCTCTTTGTCCTCTCCGTCCTCTCCGTCCTCTCCGTCCTCTCCGTCCTCTTTGTCCTCTCTGTCCTCTTTGTCCTCTCCGTCCTCTCCATCCTCTCCGTCCTCTTTGTCCTCTCCGTCCTCTCCGTCCTCTCCGTCCTCTCCGTCCTCTTTGTCCTCTCCGTCCTCTCCGTCCTCTCCGTCCTCTCCGTCCTCTCCGTCCTCTCCGTCCTCTTTGTCCTCTCTGTCCTCTTTGTCCTCTCCGTCTTCTCCGTCCTCTCCGTCCTCTCTGTCCTCTCCGTCCTCTTTGTCCTCTTTGTCCTCTCCGTCCTCTCTGTCCTCTTTGTCCTCTCCGTCCTCTTTGTCCTCTTTGTCCTCTCCGTCCTCTCCGTCCTCTCCGTCCTCTCCGTCCTCTCCGTCCTCTCCGTCCTCTTTGTCCTCTTTGTCCTCTCCGTCCTCTCCGTCCTCTCCGTCCTCTCCGTCCTCTTTGTCCTCTTTGTCCTCTCCGTCCTCTTTGTCCTCTCCGTCCTCTTTGTCCTCTCCGTCCTCTCCGTCCTCTCCGTCCTCTCCGTCCTCTTTGTCCTCTCCGTCCTCTCCGTCCTCTTTGTCCTCTCCGTCCTCTTTGTCCTCTCCGTCCTCTTTGTCCTCTCCGTCCTCTCCGTCCTCTCCGTCCTCTTTGTCCTCTCCGTCCTCTTTGTCCTCTCCGTCCTCTCCGTCCTCTTTGTCCTCTCCGTCCTCTTTGTCCTCTCCGTCCTCTTTGTCCTCTCCGTCTTCTCCGTCCTCTTTGTCCTCTCCGTCCTCTCCGTCCTCTCCGTCCTCTTTGTCCTCTCCGTCCTCTCCGTCCTCTCCGTCCTCTTTGTCCTCTCCGTCCTCTCCGTCCTCTCCGTCCTCTTTGTCCTCTTTGTCCTCTCCGTCTTCTCCGTCCTCTCCGTCCTCTCTGTCCTCTCCGTCCTCTTTGTCCTCTTTGTCCTCTCCGTCCTCTCCGTCCTCTCTGTCCTCTCCGTCCTCTTTGTCCTCTTTGTCCTCTCCGTCTTCTCCGTCCTCTCCGTCCTCTCTGTCCTCTCCGTCCTCTTTGTCCTCTTTGTCCTCTCCGTCCTCTCCGTCCTCTCTGTCCTCTCCGTCCTCTTTGTCCTCTCCGTCCTCTCCGTCCTCTTTGTCCTCTCCGTCCTCTTTGTCCTCTTTGTCCTCTCCGTCCTCTCTGTCCTCTTTGTCCTCTCCGTCCTCTCCGTCCTCTTTGTCCTCTTTGTCCTCTCCGTCCTCTCTGTCCTCTTTGTCCTCTTTGTCCTCTCCGTCCTCTCTGTCCTCTTTGTCCTCTCCGTCCTCTCCGTCCTCTCCGTCCTCTTTGTCCTCTTTGTCCTCTCCGTCCTCTCCGTCCTCTTTGTCCTCTTTGTCCTCTCCGTCCTCTTTGTCCTCTTTGTCCTCTTTGTCCTCTCCGTCCTCTCCGTCCTCTTTGTCCTCTTTGTCCTCTCCGTCCTCTCCGTCCTCTTTGTCCTCTTTGTCCTCTCCGTCCTCTTTGTCCTCTCTGTCCTCTTTGTCCTCTTTGTCCTCTCCGTCCTCTCTGTCCTCTTTGTCCTCTCCGTCCTCTCCGTCCTCTCTGTCCTCTTTGTCCTCTTTGTCCTCTCCGTCCTCTCCGTCCTCTCCGTCCTCTCCGTCCTCTCCGTCCTCTCCGTCCTCTTTGTCCTCTCTGTCCTCTTTGTCCTCTCCGTCCTCTCCGTCCTCTTTGTCCTCTTTGTCCTCTCCGTCCTCTCCGTCCTCTCCGTCCTCTTTGTCCTCTCCGTCCTCTTTGTCCTCTTTGTCCTCTTTGTCCTCTCCGTCCTCTTTGTCCTCTCCGTCCTCTCCGTCCTCTTTGTCCTCTTTGTCCTCTCCGTCCTCTTTGTCCTCTCCGTCCTCTTTGTCCTCTCCGTCCTCTCCGTCCTCTCCGTCCTCTCCGTCCTCTTTGTCCTCTCCGTCCTCTCCGTCCTCTTTGTCCTCTCCGTCCTCTTTGTCCTCTCCGTCCTCTCCGTCCTCTCCGTCCTCTTTGTCCTCTCCGTCCTCTCCGTCCTCTCCGTCCTCTTTGTCCTCTCCGTCCTCTTTGTCCTCTTTGTCCTCTCCGTCCTCTCCGTCCTCTTTGTCCTCTCCGTCCTCTTTGTCCTCTCCGTCCTCTTTGTCCTCTCCGTCTTCTCCGTCCTCTTTGTCCTCTCCGTCCTCTCCGTCCTCTCCGTCCTCTTTGTCCTCTCCGTCCTCTCCGTCCTCTCCGTCCTCTTTGTCCTCTCCGTCCTCTCCGTCCTCTCCGTCCTCTCCGTCCTCTCCGTCCTCTCCGTCCTCTTTGTCCTCTCCGTCTTCTCCGTCCTCTCCGTCCTCTTTGTCCTCTTTGTCCTCTCCGTCCTCTCCGTCCTCTCCGTCCTCTTTGTCCTCTCCGTCTTCTCCGTCCTCTCCGTCCTCTCCGTCCTCTTTGTCCTCTTTGTCCTCTCCGTCCTCTTTGTCCTCTTTGTCCTCTCCGTCCTCTCCGTCCTCTTTGTCCTCTCCGTCCTCTTTGTCCTCTTTGTCCTCTCCGTCCTCTCTGTCCTCTTTGTCCTCTCCGTCCTCTCCGTCCTCTTTGTCCTCTTTGTCCTCTCCGTCCTCTCCGTCCTCTTTGTCCTCTTTGTCCTCTCCGTCCTCTCTGTCCTCTTTGTCCTCTTTGTCCTCTCCGTCCTCTCCGTCCTCTTTGTCCTCTTTGTCCTCTCCGTCCTCTCCGTCCTCTTTGTCCTCTTTGTCCTCTCTGTCCTCTCTGTCCTCTTTGTCCTCTCCGTCCTCTTTGTCCTCTCCGTCCTCTCCGTCCTCTCCGTCCTCTCCGTCCTCTTTGTCCTCTCCGTCCTCTCCGTCCTCTCCGTCCTCTCCGTCCTCTCCGTCCTCTCCGTCCTCTTTGTCCTCTCTGTCCTCTTTGTCCTCTCCGTCCTCTCCGTCCTCTCCGTCCTCTCCGTCCTCTCCGTCCTCTTTGTCCTCTCCGTCTTCTCCGTCCTCTCCGTCCTCTCTGTCCTCTCCGTCCTCTTTGTCCTCTTTGTCCTCTCCGTCCTCTCTGTCCTCTTTGTCCTCTCCGTCCTCTCCGTCCTCTCTGTCCTCTTTGTCCTCTTTGTCCTCTCCGTCCTCTCTGTCCTCTTTGTCCTCTCCGTCCTCTCCGTCCTCTCTGTCCTCTTTGTCCTCTCCGTCCTCTCCGTCCTCTCCGTCCTCTCCGTCCTCTTTGTCCTCTTTGTCCTCTTTGTCCTCTCCGTCCTCTCTGTCCTCTTTGTCCTCTCCGTCCTCTTTGTCCTCTCCGTCCTCTCCGTCCTCTCCGTCCTCTCCGTCCTCTTTGTCCTCTCCGTCCTCTCCGTCCTCTCCGTCCTCTCCGTCCTCTCCGTCCTCTCCGTCCTCTCCGTCCTCTCCGTCCTCTCCGTCCTCTCCGTCCTCTCCGTCCTCTCCGTCCTCTCCGTCCTCTTTGTCCTCTCTGTCCTCTTTGTCCTCTCCGTCCTCTCCATCCTCTCCGTCCTCTTTGTCCTCTCCGTCCTCTCCATCCTCTCCGTCCTCTTTGTCCTCTCCGTCCTCTCCGTCCTCTCCGTCCTCTCCGTCCTCTTTGTCCTCTCCGTCCTCTCCGTCCTCTCCGTCCTCTCCGTCCTCTCCGTCCTCTCCGTCCTCTTTGTCCTCTCTGTCCTCTTTGTCCTCTCCGTCCTCTCCGTCCTCTCCGTCCTCTCCGTCCTCTCCGTCCTCTTTGTCCTCTCCGTCTTCTCCGTCCTCTCCGTCCTCTCTGTCCTCTCCGTCCTCTTTGTCCTCTTTGTCCTCTCCGTCCTCTCTGTCCTCTTTGTCCTCTCCGTCCTCTCCGTCCTCTCTGTCCTCTCTGTCCTCTTTGTCCTCTCCGTCCTCTCTGTCCTCTTTGTCCTCTTTGTCCTCTCCGTCCTCTCTGTCCTCTTTGTCCTCTCCGTCCTCTCCGTCCTCTCTGTCCTCTTTGTCCTCTCCGTCTTCTCCGTCCTCTCCGTCCTCTCCGTCCTCTCTGTCCTCTTTGTCCTCTTTGTCCTCTCCGTCCTCTCTGTCCTCTTTGTCCTCTCCGTCCTCTCCGTCCTCTCTGTCCTCTTTGTCCTCTCCGTCCTCTCCGTCCTCTCCGTCCTCTCCGTCCTCTTTGTCCTCTTTGTCCTCTTTGTCCTCTCCGTCCTCTCTGTCCTCTTTGTCCTCTCCGTCCTCTTTGTCCTCTCCGTCCTCTCCGTCCTCTCCGTCCTCTCCGTCCTCTTTGTCCTCTCCGTCCTCTTTGTCCTCTCCGTCCTCTCCGTCCTCTTTGTCCTCTCCGTCCTCTCCGTCCTCTCCGTCCTCTCCGTCCTCTCCGTCCTCTCCGTCCTCTCCGTCCTCTCCGTCCTCTCCGTCCTCTTTGTCCTCTCTGTCCTCTTTGTCCTCTCCGTCCTCTCCATCCTCTCCGTCCTCTTTGTCCTCTCCGTCCTCTCCATCCTCTCCGTCCTCAGACTTCCAGTCTGGATCTCGTCTCTCCTCGTCTCCGCCAAACGACTGAAGACGGACCTGAAGAGACGGAAGAAAGTTTATCGTCTCCTGCAGCGGAAACTGGTCTGTCCCCCTGTCCCCCAGTCCCCCTGTCCCCCAGTCCTCATGTCCTCATGTCCCCCTGTCCCCCTGTCCCTTGTCATCATGTAATGTCATTTTTGCGTTCGTGCGTTTTTTCGTTCGTTCTTTTGTGCGTTTTCGACATTTCCACTTTTTTCTCAAAATTTCAACTTTTTTCTCAAAATTTCAACTTTTTTCTCAAAATTTCAACTTTTTTCTCAAAATTTCAACTTTTTTTTCAACATTTTGACTTTTTTCAAGTACATTTTTTCTAGAAATAAGTAGAAAAATCTGCCAGTGGAACAAGATGTTTTTGCTTGTAATAAGAAGATAAAACTTGTTCCACTGGCAGATTTTTCTACTTATTTCAAGTGAAAATTTACTTGAAACAGGTGAAAATTGTCAAATAAGTTATTTTTCTAGAGATGACTCTTGTTTTAAGTGTGAGTTTTTTCGTGCGTTTTTTCGTGTGTTTTGCGTGCGTTTTTTGTGCATTTTGCCTCAAAATTTCAACTTTTTCCTCAAAATTTCAACTTTTTCCTCATGTCATCATGTCAAACCCACAACAATAGTCCTGAGCTAACAGCTAACAGCTAATAGCTAACAGTTAACAGCTAACAGCTAACAGCTAACAGCTAACAGTTAACAGCTAACAGCTAACAGCTAACAGCTAACAGTTAACAGCTAACAGCTAACAGCTAACAGCAACAGCTAACAGCTAACAGCAACAGCTAACAGTTGAGAGTAACAGATAAGAGCTAAATTAGATTAAATTAGATAAAATAAGATAATCCTTTATTTCTCACTAGTTCAGCAGCAGAAACTCAACACACTCATGTAAAGATATAAACAAGTAAAAATATATAAATACCAAATATAGGCCGTATATACAGGTAACAGGAAGTAGCTAACAGTTAGGAGCTAACCGCTAACAGCTAACAGCTGGTCCACCAGAGGACCAGTTCTGTTCTGGACCCAGAACATTCTGGAAATAATCATTCAGTTTGCTGATGATCCTGGTTCTACTTCTGGTCCAGACCAGGTCCAGGTCCAGTACTGACCCGGGTCTCTCTGGTCCAGACCAGGTCCTGGTCCAGTACTGACCCGGTTCTCTCTGGTTCTGGTTCCAGAAGGTCCATGGTCTCGGGGTGAAGCAGCGTCCAGTACCAGGTCCTGGTCCTGGTCCTGGACCAGATCCAGGACCAGGACCAGGTCCAGGATCTGGTCTCCACCCGGTTCTCTCCAACCCGACCTACGTTTATCCAGAACCGGTGAAGAACCTGCTGAGAACCGTGTTCCCTGAGGGAGTCCAGAACCACCAGGACCCGGATCATAGTCAGGTAAGAACCAGAACCAGAACCAGGACCACCAGGACCCGGATCATAGTCAGGTAAAGAACTGGTCCAGGTCCAGGACCAGGTCCAGTTCTACCTCAGACCCCCTGACCTCCAGGTTCTTGTGTTCCAGGTGGTCTACGTGATGGTGGAGGATCTTCATGGACTAGAACCTGCTGGTCCCCCTGAGACCTGATCCACCAGAGACCTGATCCTGATCCTGGACCTGCTGGTCCTGCTGGACCCCCTGAGTCCTGATCCACCAGAGTCCTGATCCAGATCCTGGTCCTGGTTCCTGATGTTTCCTCAGAAAAACACCAGAGTTTCTCAATAAATCACTTCAACCAATCAGTTCCTGTCACTTATTAAACCATCATTTTATTTCTTAAAGGAGCTTTTAAGAAATGAGACTCTCTAGCGCCACCCTTCACCACGACGGCCGTCGGGGGTACTGCAGCCAACAGTGAAGCCGGCACGGGAGAACGGGGAGAACGTGCATGCAGAGGGGGAAAAAGAGAAAAAAAGAGGAAAAAAAATCAAGAAAAATACAGGGAAAAAAGAGGAAGAAGAAGAGGAAAAAATACGAAAAAAAGAGGGAAAAAAAGAGAAAAAACGAGGAAAAAATAGGAAAAAGAGAAAAAATAGGAAAAAAGAGGAAAAAAAGAAAAAGAGGAAAAAAGATTAAACAAAGAGGAAAAAAGGAAAAGGGAGGAAAAAAGCGAAAAAAGGCGAAAAAAAATAGGAAAAAAAGGAAAAAAGAGGAAAAAAATCAAGAAAAATACAGGGAAAAAAGAGGAAAAAGAAGAGAAAAAAATGGGAAAAAAAGAGAAAAAAATGAAAAAAAGAGGAAAAAATAGGAAAAATAGGACAAAAAATAGGAAAAAAAGGAAAAAAGAGGAAAAAAATCAAGAAAAATACAGGGAAAAAAGAGGAAGAAGAAGAGGAAAAAATACGAAAAAAAGAGGGAAAAAAAGAGAAAAAACGAGGAAAAAATAGGAAAAAGAGAAAAAATAGGAAAAAAGAGGAAAAAAAGAAAAAGAGGAAAAAAGATTAAACAAAGAGGAAAAAAGGAAAAGGGAGGGAAAAAGCGAAAAAAGGCGAAAAAAAATAGGAAAAAAAGGAAAAAAGAGGAAAAAAATCAAGAAAAATACAGGGAAAAAAGAGGAAAAAGAAGAGAAAAAAATGGGAAAAAAAGAGAAAAAAATGAAAAAAAGAGGAAAAAATAGGAAAAATAGGACAAAAAATAGGAAAAAAAGGAAAAAAGAGGAAAAAAATCAAGAAAAATACAGGGAAAAAAGAGGAAGAAGAAGAGGAAAAAATACGAAAAAAAGAGGGAAAAAAGAGAAAAAACGAGGAAAAAATAGGAAAAAGAGAAAAAATAGGAAAAAAGAGGAAAAAAAGAAAAAGAGGAAAAAAGATTAAACAAAGAGGAAAAAAGGAAAAGGGAGGGAAAAAGCGAAAAAAGGCGAAAAAAAAATAGGAAAAAAAGGAAAAAATAGGAAAAAAATCAAGAAAAATACAGGGAAAAAAGAGGAAAAAGGAGAAAAAAATGGGAAAAAAAGAGAAAAAAATGAAAAAAAGAGGAAAAAATAGGAAAAAAGCAAAAAAAAGAGGAAAAAAGAGGAAAAATAGGACAAAAAGAAGAAGAAAAAAAGAGAAAAAAAATTAAAGGAGCTTTTAAGAAATGAGACTCTCTAGCGCCACCCTTCACCACGACGGCCGTCGGGGGTACTGCAGCCAACAGTGAAGCCGGCACGGGAGAACGGGGAGAACGCACATGCAGAGGGGGAAAAAGGAAAAAACAGAGGAAAAAAATCAAGAAAAATACAGGGAAAAAAGAGGAAGAAGAAGAGGAAAAAATACGAAAAAAAGAGGGAAAAAAAGAGAAAAAACGAGGAAAAAATAGGAAAAAGAGAAAAAATAGGAAAAAAGAGGAAAAAAAGAAAAAGAGGAAAAAAGATTAAACAAAGAGGGAAAAAGGAAAAGGGAGGAAAAAAGCGAAAAAAGGCGAAAAAAAATAGGAAAAAAAGGAAAAAAGAGGTAAAAAGTCAAGAAAAATACAGGGAAAAAAGAGGAAAAAGAAGAGAAAAAAATGGGAAAAAAAGAGAAAAAAATGAAAAAAAGAGGAAAAAATAGGAAAAAAGAGGAAAAAATAGGAAAAAAGCAAAAAAAAAGAGGAAAAAAGGGAAAAAAGAGGAAAAATAGGACAAAAAGAAGAAGAAAAAAAGAGAAAAAAAAG
>NC_084608.1:37165718-37363218 GCF_033807715.1 Cololabis saira
CGCGCGAGCGGGGACATCAAAGGATCGAAGGCCGAGCTCTGATTGGTCTCCCGCGTCCCGGACCACGTGACGGCGGCGGAGCCGCTGATTGGCGCCAAAACTCACATTCAACTTCATGTAAAACCAGAAAAATCCTTACATTTTTTTTATTTTAATTTAATTTAATTTTATTTTATTTTATTTTAATAAAATTATTTAATTAATTAATTAATAATTCAAACAAGGCAATAAAACCAGATTAAAAATAGTATAAAATGAGACAATAAAAATAAAAAAGCATAAACAACATAAAGCTGATACATAAGCTGATACAGAAATGAAAATGTGCAGCAGTTATTACAATTCAGAAACAGCTATAAATACTAAATGATCGAATAAATATAAAACAAAGGTATAATACACACACATATATATATATATATATATACATATATATATATATATATATATATATATATATATATATATATATATATATATATATATATAGTATGCGTGTGTGTATGTGCTTATATAAATATATATAAACTGTATGGAATGATATTTATTAACATGTGGAATATGCTGTATAGTAATTTTGTTTTAAACTCGAGAAACTTCTCATATGGATTTATTTATGTATTTTGTTTCACGTGCATTTACCAGTATTTTTTATTATTATTATTATTGTATATACTGTTTATAGTGTCATACTGATATTATTACTGTATTATTATTATTTTGCACTATCCCCTTTGCTGCTGCACACTGGGAATTTCCCGCTGGGGGACTAATAAAGGAACATCTTATCTTATCTTATTCTCTACATTTTGTTTCAAATCTCCTAAATGCACTAGTTTATAAAAGGCGTCATAAGCTTAGGCTTCAGTCTACACCTTTTGGTCCATGGTTTTTAGTTAAAAATATATATATATATATATATATATATATATATATATATACTATATATATATATATATATATATATATATATATATATACACCAAAAAAACTATATATATTTTGTATAACACTGATGATTTCCAGCTGAACTTTGGGTTATTTGTAATAAACTAAGTAGAAAAGATCTGGACCCCCCGGGTCTTCAGAGCGGCCACAGGCCTAAAAAGGGAAGATTAGTTCAACTAAAACAATATAACTCCTCAGATTTAATACAACATCATTTTAATGAAACATATAAATTCACGGCTCATAAAACACAGAAAGTAAAAAGTCGTGAAAAAGAACAACTCAGGTCTGTGGTGCGTTCAGGGACCTACGAGGCTACGAAGCTACAAAGCTAGGAGGCTACATAGCTTTGTATATATATATATATATATATATATATATATATATATATATATATATATGTATATATATATATATATATATATATATATATATATATATATATATATATATATATATATATATATACTGTATATATATATATATATATATATATATATATATATATATATATATATATATATATAAAATTGCATTTCAAAACTCACCTCTTCCAAACAGCTTTTAATGTGTGATTTGTTTCCTATCCACTATCTTTTTTTTATCCTGTACTGTTTGTTACTGTCTGTTTGTAAAAGCATGTTTTTAACGCTGTTTTAGCAGTGTTTTATTGAGGTTTTAATGGGAACACCACAGATATAGTACTATATGAAGTCAATGGGTTCCTCAGTACCTTGCGCGACAAAAACACATAATTTAGCCACTATAACAAAGAATAATATATAAATAATAATAATGTCATAATCCGTGTATATATCACGACCATGGATCCCATTGACTTTGCATAGTACAATATCCGTGGTGCTCACACGGAATTATACCATTTTCCGTGTTGGTACCACGGAAAATAGTGGTGAGAGGTCGTGGGCATTTCACGGATTTTTGTGAGATCAGGTTGGACTAAAACTCTGTACACCACAGACTAAAACTCTCTACACCACAGACTAAAACTCTCTACACCACAGACTAAAACTCTCTACACCACAGACTAAAACTCTCTACACCACAGACTAAAACTCTCTACACCACAGACTAAAACTCTCTACACCACAGACTAAAACTCTCTACACCACAGACTAAAACTCTCTACACCACAGACTAAAACTCTCTACACCACAGACTAAAACTCACTACACCACAGACTAAAACTCTCTACACCACAGACTAAAACTAAATACACCACAGACTAAAACTCTCTACACCACAGACGTGAGAACAGGTGACCTCATAGATGGGAATTGACCACGAGGCGATGTAGCAGCCCAAACTGAAAGCAGCATAGCTTCACTTTTCCAGGGAGAGCAGTGTTTAATCTGCTTGAGGCCGCTGATTGTGTCCGGCCTGAGTTGTTCCACCTGCTCAGAGTCTTTAAGTTCTGCTGTACGATCGGCCGAGGCTTTTGATCGGCGTCTCCAGAACCGTTGGGATTGGCTGGTCGTCATCGTGGAACCTCTCATTGGTTAGCTTACCTTTGACAATGGAGATCCTACGGGATTTGCTGTGTTTAGACAGAGCTAGCTGCTACTAGTTAGCTCAACTATCCAGCTGGTTGGCAGATTTCTGTTTACAGTCCGGTTCGGTCCGGTTCGGTCCGGTTCCAGGAAACATCCGGGATGCTGAACGTAAACGTACATCAGTGTCATCTGCATATAGACTGACATTTGTACCAATTCTTTCAATTCAATTCAGTTTTATTTAAAAAGTGTCTATTGAAGTTGATCCAGGATCTTTCCAGAAACCAGAACACTCAATTATTACATAAACATCAAATAAACAATGGCAGGTAAAAACCCCCGGGTGGGAGAAAAGCCTTAATCAATCAGCTCCAAATGAGCGTCATCTGCATATAATAATAATAATAATAATAATAATAATAATAATAATAATAATAATAATAATAATAATAATAATAATAATAATAATAATAATACATTTTATTTATATAGCACTTTTTAAAAGATCTCAAAGACTGACATTTGTATCAACATTTGTATCATTGAGTGTCATCGTTGGGAACTAAAGAACCAAAATCCTCGTGGTTTCCTCAGTGGGAACGATCCTCGTTTCCATGGCGACGGCAGACAGGAAACCATGACACCGGAGCTGCAGACGAGGTACGAGGTTTGGTTTTTATTCAGGACAAACGGACAGACGGAGGAATAGTCTCTTCACAATCACTTCCTCTGTTCGGCCCAGGCCCCGCCCCCACAGGCCCAGGCCCCGCCCACACGGAAACAGGCCCCGCCCCCAGGTCCGTCCTCAGTAGGGCTTCCCTCCTAGCGCCGTTAGCATCTCCTCTCTCTCCGCGGCCGTGGGCATGTCGGGCCGGACGCCGACCCGCCTCCTCTGGACCATGATGCCGTGCTGCAACACAGGTAAACACACCTGTTAGCACACCTGGTTAGCACACCTGGTTAGCACACCTGGTTAGCACACCTGGTTAGCACAGGTAAACACACCTGTTAGCACACCTGGTTAGCACACCTGGTTAGCACACCTGGTTAGCACAGGTAAACACACCTGTTAGCACACCTGTTAGCACACCTGGTTAGCACACCTGGTTAGCACAGGTAAACACACCTGTTAGCACACCTGTTAGCACACCTGTTAGCACAGGAGCTAACTACTGACGAGCTACAGGTGAGTCCTCCAGGTGTGTGTACTCACCCAGTACTTCCTGCAGTTCTTGTATCTCTGGAAATACATGGAGCACATGCTCTTGTCGTAGTTGTTGATGTCCAGACATTTCTGAGACGCGTCGCTCTCCTGGAACACAAAGATGGAGGTCAAAGATGGCCGTCAACAAAGATTAGGCCTAACAACCCCCTAGCAACCCCTAACAACCCCCTAGCAACGCCCTAGCAACTCCCTAGCAACTCCCTAGCAACCCCCTAGCAACGCCCTAGCAACTCCCTAGCAACCCCCTAGCAACTCCCTAGCAACCCCCTAGCAACTCCCTAGCAACCCCCTAGCAACTCCCTAGCAACCCCCTAGCAACCCCCTAGCAACTCCCTAGCAACCCCCTAGCAACGCCCTAGCAACCCCCTAGCAACGCCCTAGCAACTCCCTAGCAACCCCCTAGCAACTCCCTAGCAACCCCCTAGCAACGCCCTAGCAACTCCCTAGCAACCCCCTAGCAACGCCCTAGGAACGCCCTAGCAACCCCCTAGCAACGCCCTAGCAACCCCCTAGCAACGCCCTAGCAACTCCCTAGCAACCCCCTAGCAACTCCCTAGCAACGCCCTAGCAACCCCCTAGCAACGCCCTAGCAACTCCCTAGCAACCCCCTAGCAACTCCCTAGCAACCCCCTAGCAACGCCCTAGCAACTCCCTAGCAACCCCCTAGAAACCCCCTAGCAACCCCCTAGCAACCCCCTAGCAACGCCCTAGCAACGCCCTAGAAACCCCCTAGCAACCCCTTAGCAACGCCCTAGCAACCCCCTAGAAACCCCCTAGCAACCCCCTAGCAACACCCTAGCAACGCCCTAGAAACCCCCTAGCAACCCCCTAGCAACACCCTAGCAACGCCCTAGCAACCCCCTAGGAACGCCCTAGCAACGTCCTAACAACCCCCTAGCAACGCCTTAGCAAACCCCTAACAACTCCCTAGCAACGCCCTAGCAACCCCCTAGCAACCCCCTAGCAACGCCCTAGCAACCCCGTAGCAACCCCCTAGCAACGCCCTAGCAACGCCCTAGCAACCCCCTAGCAACCCCGTAGCAACCCCGTAGCAACGCCCTAGCAACGCCCTAGCAACCCCCTAGCAACGCCCTAGCAACGCCCTAGCAACCCCCTAGCAACACCCTAGCAACGCCCTAGCAACCCCCTAGCAATGCCCTAGCAACGCCCTAGCAACGCCCTAGCAAACCCCTAGCAACCCCCTAGCAACCCCGTAGCAACCCCCTAGCAACCCCCTAGCAACCCCCTAGCAACCCCCTAACAACTCCCTAACAACTCCCTAACAACTCCCTAGCAACCCCCAAGCAACGCCCTAGCAACGCTCTAGCAACTCTAGCCAATCCTGAGAGAGAATCATCAGCCAATCCTGAACCTCCGTGGGGTCATGTGACCTTCCAGCAGAGAATCATCAATCAAATAAAGGTGTAAATGTTTATTAGGCCTTAGCAACCGTTGCTAGGGCTGAAACTGCTCAAACAGGTGAAAATCTGGAACAAAGATGCATTTAAATACTGGAAAACAGGAGTTTTATACACTAAATACACACTAAATACACACTGTACTTTGTTAACAATCTTGAGATTTATTCGTTACCTGCAAAATACTTAATTACTAATAAAATGAAGGAAATGAAAATAATTCACAGTCTACCCATGTAAAGTTTTTCTTCAACGTTTCAAAAGAGACACAGTTGTTTCTGTGAAGGAAAATGAAGATGTTTCTCATTTATTTAGTTGCTCTTTCACTATAACATTATGGAAAAATATCTGTAATTAGATTAGTGTTTGTGTTGAACTTTAACCACATTTATCCATTTGCTTTCAACATTTATTGTTTGGCTTCATTGACTATCCATCTGTCAAAAAACCTAATTTCATACAAATCATTAATCTTATTATATTATTGGCAAAATGGTTTATTCACAAATCCCGTTATATTAATCAAACGCCTCTTTTTTGTATTTTTGAAAATGAGGTCAAACATTATATTAGAACATTAAACTCTCCACCAATCAAAGGCCGTCAAGACTTAAGTTTGGCCCAATCTCAATACTCCCCTAAGAAGGGGGAGATTTTAGGGCACTTGAGATCTAGGGCACTTGGCCCAGGTGCCTGTCCCATTTCTCCTACTCCCCCTCGTTTTCATCCCTAACCTGATCAGGAAGCAGAGAGCCAAAAGCTGTTTTAATTTCAGCTGTAGCGCTGTTAATATGGCACTTTATTAAGTTTTAATATTTTTCAAGGTAACCTTAAGATCCGCAACCTGGGCTCAGTTTATCCAAATAACGCCTGTTAAGAAATTTGACCCGATGTTTTCGGAGATGAGAAGAGCCGCCGCCCCCGGGGAGCAGCAGCAGCTGTTACCATGGTAACAGCAGCAGCAGCTCACAGCCCGAGAAGAGAGGTGTCCGCCGGGTCAAGCTGCTGCGTCGTCCCGGGAGAGAAACTCTCTCTGGGACGCAGCTCTGTTGAGAATTATGCTGGCTGAAATAAATCATTTAGGAAGATGTTGGTTTAATAGATGAAATCTAACAGTTGTAGCTACACCTGTTAAGAAATTTGCTCCAGTATCAATAAACAGGAAACTACTATTATATCCTTAGACGCGGAAAAAGCATTTGATAAGGTAAATTGGAAGTTTCTATTGGCAACCTTACATAAATTTGGATTTGGTGAATCTTTCATTGACTGGATAAAAATATTATACAGCTCTCCCAAGGCACGTGTAAGGACAAATGATCAAATCTCTACAAGTTTTACCTTGCAAAGAGGCACTAGACAGGGTTGCCCTCTATCTCCCTCATTATTTGCAATATTTATCGAACCTTTAGCAGCAGCCATTAGACAAAATCAAAATATTAAAGGTATACAATGCAAAATAGTAGAGCACAAAATAAGTCTTTATGCGGATGACGTACTCCTCTTCCTCCAGAACTCACGATCTTCACTATCACAGACAATCGCACTTATAGAGGGATTTTCATCTCTGTCTGATTATTCTATTAATTGGTCTAAATCCACTGTTTTGTGTGTTAACTGCAATTTTAGGAATATAACAAATACTCAATTACAATCAGGGAACATTAGATATTTAGGCATAAACATCTCCCCTAGGCTGTCAGAGTTAATAAAATTAAATCATGTTCAGCTTATAAAGAAAATAGAAGATGATCTTTCCAGATGGAGCTCTCTCCCCATTTCACTCATGGGTAGAATAGCCACCATTAAAATGATGGTTTTACCAAAAGTAAATTATTTTTTCTCAATGATACCATTCAAACCCCCTATTTCCTGGTTTAAATCGCTGGACTCATATGTATCAAAATTTCTGTGGAAAAATAAAACTCCACGTATTAGTTTAAAGACATTGCAGAAATCTAAAGAATATGGAGGTTTGGAGCTACCTAATTTTCAGTATTACTTCCTTGCCAATAAATTACAGTATATTGTAAAATGGTCAAAAGATCATCCTTTAGATAGTCAATGGCTGGACTCAGAGCAAGTGTTTTGCAACGAACTAGAAATCTCAGAGTTACCATTTATTAGTCAAAGTATCAAACGTCATCAATGTTTCAAAAGCATTAATATTAGCACAACTTTATCAGCTTGGTGGGAATTTCTTAAAGTAGCTAAAATTTCACTATTTCCATGTGACCGTACACCCATATGGAACAACCCAGACATCGTGAAAAATGATAAAAAGATGGTTAACTTCGTTCAATGGAGAGATCAAGGAATACGGTACTTACAGCACGTAATTGTAGGAGGACAGTTTGTACCTTTCAATACACTTATGGTTCAATACGGAGTTAGCAGGAGTAAATTTTTAGAGTATCAACAACTCAAGGCCATAATAAATAAAACATACAAAATTAGACAATTAGACTTACAACTTCCCGCTAAGATAATAGATTTATTAAATCTAAGCAATTTAAAGTTGTTATCAAAACTTTACAGGTTAGTGTCTAAACTGGACGATTCAGTCTCTCTCCCGATCTCCAAGTGGAAGGCGGATCTCTCTCTCTTAATACCGACCAGTTTTCTTGGTCACAAATATGCTTTAATACGTTTACTATGACTAAAAACCCAAACTTACAACTTATACAGTATAAAGTTCTTCATAGAATACATTATACTGGACAAAGGATGTTCCAGATGGGCTTTGTCACCTCTAATATCTGTTCACAGTGCACAGAGAACACCCCAGATAATTATATGCATGCTTTATGGTTCTGTACACCGGTACAGAGGTTCTGGAAGGAGATTTGTGAGGATTTATCCACATGGATCGACCACAGAATCCCAGTGTGCCCCACGGTATGTATATTAGGTCACCTGGGAGACACTCAAATAGATCCTAATTGGACACACCGGGTTCTCACTGCTTTATGTATCGCAAAGAAAACCATTCTAGTAAATTGGAAACAAAAATCCAGTTTATGTATTAACCATTTTAGGAATCTTTTATCAGATCATATTAGTAGTGAGATAATGTCTGCCTCCACTGAACAACATTCGGCTGAATTGCACTCTCTGTGGTCTCCGATTATTGGCTTCGTTACCTAGTGGGGGCGGGGGGGGGGGGGTGATCTCGTAGCCCTTGGGGTTGGGGGTCGGCTTGGGGGGTCTGGGGCGCGGGCCTCTGGTGGCCCCTGGGGGGCGGTGGGGGGGGGCCGCGCGGCCCTGTCCCTAGCCGGTGGGGGCCTTGGGGGCCTGTGGGGGGGGGTGCCTCATGGCGGTGGGGGGGGGGGTGGCTGGGGAGGGCTCGGGCGGGGGGCGGTGGCTTGGGCGTCTCCGGGCCTCCCGGGGGGGGGCGCGGCCGTGGACGTGGGGGGTCCCACCCGGAGGGCCCGGTCGTGCCTGGGTGGGGGGTGGCTGTCTGCGCTGGGGGGGCATTGCTGCCTTGGTCCTCCGTCGCTGGGCGGGGGCCAAGTGCCCCTGCGGATGTGGGGGCTCCGTGACCCTTGGGGTGTCCGCCGGGGTGGCCTCGGGGGGGGGGTGGGGCCGGGTCCGGGGATCGGGCCTCCCCTGACCGGGGGGTGCACGGGCGGGCGCGGCGGCGGGGTGGCGCCATTTCCAGGTATCTATGTCTTATGTTGTCAGTATGAATGGGAGGATGTTGGACCGTTTCCCCCTCCGTCTGGGGGCTCCGGCGGCGCCGGGGGCGCCCGTGGAGGTACGGTGGGGCCCTGGCCCGGCTCGGGGGGCCGGCCCCCGTCTACTGGATGGCCGGTGGGGGGACGCGGGTGTCTTATCAGGGCCGGCTTTGCTGGTCCTGCCTCCTGGCTTCGGCCTCCGCTCCCCCTCCTGCCCCCCTACACGATTCATACGCACATAGGCGAAAGGCGGGGGGTCCGGGTCGTGGGGGGCACTGTCCCGCGTGGCCCGGCACTCCCCGCCTCACGGTTTTAACAGCAAACTAGACACTGCACATTCAACACTTTATAAATACACTTGACAAGGACACGTAGTTCGGGAGGGGGGGGGGGGGGGTGGGTGTCAATCGATACTTGGCCCTCCCTCCTCCCTGTTTTTATGGCATTAATCACATGCACTCAACACAAGGGGCGGGAGGGGGTCCCACATCACCCGCGTTCCCTCACCGGCCTGGGCCTGGGACGGGTGGGTCGGGTTACCCGGGCCTGGCGGGGCCCGCCGTGCAGCCTGGGGTGCCTTCTGGCGGTGCTGGACCCCCCCGGGGAGGGGGAAACGGTGCGTGATTGTATGTCTGTGTCGGTGAGAATGCGGTATGGAAGGGTCCTGCCATGGAGGATTTGAGCCTCCATTGGCAGGACATCAAAAACTTAATAATTTATCAATATTATATTATACAAAGATGGTTATTATTATTATTATTATTATTATTAGTATTATTAGTATTATTATTATTATTATTATTATTATGTATAGTATATTATATTATTATTAGTATAGGTATCGGATAGGTGAATGGATGAATGAATGGGATGCCTGGGTCTGGGGCCCTCCGTTGTCGGGCCTGCGCGGGTGTCGCCTTGTTGGGGGGTTCCCTCTCTCCGGGCCCGTCTCCGGTCCCCCCCGCTGCCTCTGCGGCGGGGCGCCCCTCTGGTCTTGGAGGGCCACTTTCGTGGGGGACGGGTGCGCCTGCCCGCGTCGGCGGCCGGGGCGGCTCTGTCTCTCCGGGCAGGCTGGCCCCCTGCCGGGTGGGGGTCGTTGGCCTGAAGGGTGAGGGCCTCCTGGCCGCGTGTCCGGCCCGGACCGGGGGGCCGGGGATTGCCTGGGTCGCGGTCCGCCGCCGCGGGATCCCTGGCTGCTTCTTTCCGCGCCGTGGGGGACCCGCCCGCGGGCCCCCTCGGCCGCCGCCGGGTGGGGGGGGGGCCTCGCAGGCGGTGGGTTGCCTCCCTCCTACTTCTCCCCTCTGTGGGGTTGCCGGTGGCCTGGGTTCCAGGCTCTTCCTTGTCGGCCTCTGGTCTCGCGGGTGGCGGGGTTGCTCCCCCCCCTCCCCCACTATAGATACACTTCAGGTGGAGCTTTGTTTGGTTTATTACACACACACACACACACACACACACACACACACACACACACACACACACACACACACACACACACATACACACATATAGTCATTCAGTCACATGCATACACACACACACACACACACACACACACATACACACATATAGTCATTCAGTCACATGCATACACACACACACACACACACACACACACACACACACATACACACATATAGTCATTCGGTCACATGCATACACATACACACACACACACACACACACACACACACACACACACACGCATGATCATATACATACACACACACACATAGACATACACACTGGCTTGTTCACCTGCATGCTGGCTCTCTAGTTTTTGGGTTTAGGTAGCGGTAGCGATAGCGTAGCTCAGACTGCGATCAGATCTCAAGATTTAGGTCGATTGCTGTTCGTGTTTTGGATGGCTCCGTGCCGGTTTCGTGCTTTGTTTGTGGTTTTTTGTTGCAGATTTCCAGTGCTTGACGTGTGTCTCCGTGTGTTCCTGCTTCCTGGATTGGCAGTGGATGTCGTCACCCCCCCCCCCCCCCCCCCACCCCCTCCCCCCCCAAAAAAAAAAAAAAAAAACACTGGGTTTGTATGTGTATATTTATGTATGTGTACGCATATGTGTGCGTATATATATGTATATATTGCATATAGTAATAATGCACATATATACACTTTTGGTTTCTACCGTCATGGTATCAATCAATAATATGTGTGCAGACAAGGTAAAAAAAAAAAAAAAAAAAAAAAAAAAAGAAATTTGCTCCAAAATTTAGAGATTTCTGTCTGCCGGCTCCGGAGTTTAGGTCCGCGTTAAATAAACGCAGCCTACGGCGTAGCTTACGTAACCTACGGCGTAGTTTACGTAGGTTACGTAATCATATTCCGGCGCGATCTTAGCGAACAACGGACAAAAAAGGGATTATGTACATTCACTGAGTGAATATTATGAAAGTAAAATATTGGTTTGCAAAAGGAAATGTAATCAAAACGCATTTTTATGCAGAAACTAACTCAAAATATTGATTTTATTCCCAAAAAAACAAGAAATGTCCTCCATGTTTTTTTTTTTGATTCAGTCCGCAAATGACGACGAAAAGCATTCTGGGAAATTTTCATACCCCCTCGCTGGCGAAGTCAGCATCTGAAATCCCTCGATTTGAAGGGGCTATTCTCAGCCCCTAGCCCTCGTTATGGCCCCTCCCCCTAGGTGAAAAGAGGAATTGGGACACCACTACCTTCACGGGAACGCGCAAAAGTTAGGGTTAGGGAAGAAAAGGAGGGCGAGGGGGAGTATTGGGACGCACCCTAAGTGTCTCTTTTTCTTGTATTTCTAGTTCATTGTTTCATTGTGTCCTGATTTTCCTGAGTGTTTGTCTCCCCCTGGTGGTGGATTGTATGTTTGCAGTTTGTCTTTCAATTAAAAAAAATAAAAAAAATAAAACAATAAATAAATAAAAGAGACCAGACCGCCGAGGTCAGGGGTCAGGGGTCATTCAGAACCTTCTCAGACGAGGAAATCCGTCCTTTTACTCACTAACATTATTCAAATCTACATGTTTTCACTGGTTCCTATCAGTCTTGTTTTCGTGACGAAATGATTTCGTTTATAGCACCTTTTTTTCATGATAATAACGAGACCGTGATGTATGTTAGAGTATTAGGACAGGAGAAAAATTTAAATATTTTAGAGGAAGATTTTTTTTTATTATGGACTTTGAAAAAAGTCAAAACGTCAAGAAAAAAGACGAAAATGTCGAAATTTTGACTATATTCACAAAATCTCGACGTTATTCTTGAAATGAATCGCATGGTAACAAACCCCATAGGAATGAATGGGTTTCCATGGTAACAAGCCTGGGGGCATTTTGATTTTAAGTTTCTGTGTTTTTGTGGTTGTTTTTTAGTTTTGTTTTAAACTTGTAGAATATTTAAATATGGTAAACTTTTTTATGAATGAAAATGCTTTAGAAATGATGATGTTTATAACTGTTAACTGTTATAAGTGACAGGAAACTGATGGTTGAAGTGATTTATTGAGAAACTCTGGTGTTTTTCTGAGGAAACATCAGGAACCAGGACCAGGATCTGGATCAGAGACCAGGATCTGGATCAGGACTCAGGGGGATCAGGACCAGCAGGACCAGCAGGTTCTAGTCCATGAAGATCCTCCACCGTCACGTAGACCACCTGGAACACAAGAACAGTTCTGGAGGTCAGGGGGTCTGAGGTAGACCTGGACCTGGTCCTGGACAGGGACAGGGACCTGGTCCAGGTTCTGGTTCTTACCTGACCATGATCCGGGTCCTGGTGGTTCTGGACTCCCTCAGGGAACACGGTTCTCAGCAGGTTCTTCACCGGTTCTGGATAAACGTAGGTCGGGTTGGAGAGAACCGGGTGGAGACCTGGTCCTGGTCCTGGTCCTGGACCTGGACCTGGTCCTGGACGCTGCTTCACACCGAGACCATGGACCCTCTGGAACCAGAACCAGAGAGAACCGGGTTAGTACTGGACCAGGTAGAACCGATTCAAACCGATACCGACTGAAAACTGCTGGACTTTAGTAGCAGGGGTTCAACTGGTTAGCTGTTAGCTGCAACTGGTTAGCTGTTAGCTGCAACTGGTTAGCTGTTAGCTGCAACTGGTTAGCTGTTAGCTGCAACTGGTTAGCTCTTAGCTGCAACTGGTTAGCTGTTAGCTGCAACTGGTTAGCTGTTAGCTGCAACTGGTTAGCTGTTAGCTGCAACTGGTTAGCTGTTAGCTGCAACGTGTTAGCTGCCACCGGTTAGTTGTTAGCTGTGGTCTTTACCACTGGCTTTTAGCTGTTAGCCACTACTTGCTTAGCTGCTACCTGATACCTCTCAGCTGTTTAACTATTAGCAGCTCGTTCTTAACTGTTAGCTACGGGGTCTTAACTAGTCTATTAGCTGTTAGCTGTTTACTGTAGTCTTTACTGTTAGCTCCTAACTGTTAGCTGTTGTGAGGATATAATGAAAAAAGTGGAAATTTGGGGAAAAAAGTGGAAATTTGGATGAAAAAGTCAACATTTTGCGAAAAAAGTGGAAATGTCGAGAACGCACGAAAGAATGAATGCACAAAAAAAACGCACACTCGCAAAAATGGATGCCCGCCCACCCGCCCGCACGTAAGCACGCAAAAGGCACGCAGAACGCACGCACGCACGAAAAAACGCACAAAAAACGCACGAAAAAACATACGAACGCTGATGACATGAGGATTTTTAGTGTAATTTTTGTCTAATTTTTAGTCAGAAAAAGTAATTACACTTTACACATTACACACGAAACAACGCACGAAAAATGACATGAGGAGGACATGAGGAAATTTTGAGGAAAAAGTCGAGAAAAAAGTCGGAATTTTGAGAAAAAAGTCGGAATTTTGAGGAAAAAGTCGAGAAAAAAGTTGAAATTTTGAGGAAAAAGTCGAGAAAAAAGTTGAAATTTTGAGGAAAAAGTCGAGAAAAAATTCAGAATTTTGAGGAAAAAGTCGAAATTTTGAGAAAAAAGTCGGAATTTTGAGAAAAAAGTCGGAATTTTGAGATGACATGATGACAGGGGGACGGGGGACAGACCAGTTTCCGGTGCAGGAGACGATAAACTTTCTTCCGTCTCTTCAGGTCCGTCTTCAGTCGTCTGGCGGAAAAAAGAAGAGAAGAAATCCAGACTGGAAGTCTGAGGACAGAGGAGAGGAACTTGGTTGGTTTTTCTGATATATATAAATATTATTATTATTTTTTTTTATATATATTATTCAAAGACAAACTACAAACATACAATTCACCACCAGGGGGCGACACTCACTCAGGGAGGAAAATCAGGAAACAATGAACTGCAGAAATACATGAAAAACAGACACAAACTTACAGTCTTGAAACACCCTATACTGTAATAAATTCACCTATAATGTAATAAATTCACCTATAATGTAATAAATTCACCTATAATGTAATAAATTCACCTATAATGTAATAAATTCACCCTATAATGTAATAAATTCACCTATAATGTAATAATTCAATTCAATTCAATTCAATTTTATTTATATAGCGTCTAATACAACAGAGTTGTCTCTAGACGCTTTCCAGAGACCCATACCCAGAACATAAACCCCCGAGCAGTTATTACATAAACAATGGCAGGTAAAAACTCCCCTAGTGGGAGAAAAACCTTAAGCCAAACAGTGGCAAGAAAAACTCCCCTTTAGGAGGGAAGAAACCTTGAGCAGGACCAGGATCATAAGGGGGGACCCTCCTGCCGAGGGCCAGACTGGTGGGTCAGGGACGGCAACAGCACAGCAGGCAGGTGGAAGCAGCAACGGGATGACCGGGGGTGGGGACCGCAGGCCAGCACGCAGCTCCCGAAGCTCCGGCCCAATCAGCAAGTCCCAGGTTGGGGTGCAGGGTCAGGGAAAGACTAGTGCTCCGTAATAAATTCACCCTATAATGTAATAAATTCACCTATAATGTAATAAATTCACCCTATAATGTAATAAATTCACCTATAATGTAATAAATTCACCTATAATGTAATAAATTCACCCTATAATGTAATAAATTCACCTATAATGTAATAAATTCACCCTATAATGTAATAAATTCACCCTATAATGTAATAAATTCACCTATAATGTAATAAATTCACCCTATAATGTAATAAATTCACCCTATAATGTAATAAATTCACCCCATAATGTAATAAATTCACCCTATAATGTAATAATTTCACCCTATAATGTAATAAATTCACCCTATAATGTAATAATTTCACCCTATAATGTAATAATTTCACCCTATAATGTAATAGTCTCACCCTATAATGTAATAATTTCACCTATCATGTAATAATTTCCTATAATGTAATAATTTCACCAATAATGTAATTATTTCCTATAATGTAATAATTTCACCAATAATGTAACAATTTCACCAATAATGTAATAATTTCACCCAATAATGTAATAAAATATCCTGACTGATATTGTAATAACATTTTTACTGATAATGTAAAACCTTATTACATTATTGGTAATTTATTACATGGAACTCAAAGTCTGTAATTTAACCCAATAATAATTCTGGTGTTTCAAATCCAGATTATAAAACATTCTTAGATTCTTAAAAACACAAAATGTAGAACTCTGGACTGAAAATGAACAAATATATATCATTATCTGTCAAGTATCAAATTATCAGTTTTGGAGAAAAGAAAAAAAAAAAAGACCCACCTGAAAATGTAATAAATTTAAGACATCAGTGATGCTGACGGAGGACAGAAGGACGGGGGAGAACTGGACTCACCCGAAGGACCGGCAGAGAGACACGTAGACGTCCATGAGGAGACGGGGACACGTCTAGACCTGGACCTGAAACCCTGAAAAAGTTTCTGACTTTATTTCTGCTGTTAAGTAAAACATTGGTGGTCAGTAGAGGACCTGCAGGTCTGGATCTGGACATAAATACAGTCTTATTTTATTAATAAAGTCTTATCTTATTAATCTGGACACCAGACAATTAATTAAAGTCTTATTTTAAGTTGTAACTCTGATGAAAACCTGATTTAACAACATTTAACAGGGTGAATGTAAGAACTCAGCAGGTTTCTAGTTTACCAGGTTCCCTGAACGCATCATCATCAGGCTCCGTTAGTTAACGTTAGAGAGGTAATTAAACCGCGGCGCATGCGCCGTCGGGACGGCACTTCTAAGTTAGTGGAGCGTTAAAGGACCAGGACAGGTGTGGGTGACGTCACAGCTCACCTGTCTGGTGACGTCACAGCCGTCTCACCTGGAGGACCGCTCACCTGGAAGAGTGACGTCACAGCCGTCTCACCTGGAGGACCGCTCACCGGCGCTCAGCGGGACATCAAAGGATCGAAGGCCGAGCTCTGATTGGCCGGAGGTTTCCAGCGTCCCGGACCACGTGACGGCGGCGGAGCCGCTGATTGGCGCCAAAACTCACAATCAACTTTATGTAAAACCAGAAAAATCATTAAAATCTTTTATTTTTATTTTATTTTATTTTGTTTTATTTTATTTTATTTTATTTTATTTTATTTTATTTTTTTTCATCAGGGTTATAAACATTACTGTTTACTCAAGCGTACTCTTAAATTAAACTAAATTAAACTTAAATTAACATTAAGCTTTTTATTATTTTACTTCTTTTCTTATCATCTTATTCAATCTTATTTGTTATTTACTGTATAATTGTGTCTAATTATTTACTGTCTAATTATGTCTTGCCGCTTTTAATGTCAATGTAAAGCACTTTGAATTACCTTGTATTGAATTGTGCTATATAAATAAATTTCCCTTGCCTTTTTTTATTTAGAAAAATCCTTAAATAATTAAAACATTAAAGGCAATAAAACCAGATTAAAATAGTATAAAATGAGACGATAAAAATAAAATAAAAATAAAGCATAAACAACATAAAGGTGCTGATACAGAAATGAAAAGCTCGTTATTACAATTCAGAAACAGCTATAAATACTAAATGATTAATACATTTACAGTTTTTCAAAATTGTTTAAACACATTTCCTGATAGACTACCTCACTTTCTCAAAACTCTAAACAAAAATTACAAAACTCACACACAAAATGCAAAATCCTACACTTCTCTTGCAAAAGCACACTCTACCCTCAAAACAGTGTTAACTCTTCACTAAATGGTATTTCCTTCTCAAATACCAAACACATACATCATTTGAGTAGACGTTTCTAAGCACCCACTGAACACTGATGTGCAGAATGGAAGACACTATAGTATGAATGGAAAACACTATATGAATGTCTCAGTGTTTCACCTTCGGCTGTTGGATGTAATATATCACCATATAGTATTCTTATGTATAGGCTACTCAAATAGAAAACAACACAATTCTTTACTGTAACAACAAATAATATTTTACAGTATTTGGACTCAAAATGTGCAGTCCACTGGACATCACAGCAAGCTGTGGATGAAAACTTGACAGAAAATAGAAACAGAACAAAAGTATTAGGCTGCATCCTGCCTTTCATCCCTGGCTGGCCACAGGACCTCATCCATGTCTCAGGAGATGTTCTCCCTGGCCAAGCAGCGGGGAAAGAATCTCCTACAATGCTGTATGAAGCCTTGACAGGCCTCAGCAGTGACATCGCCACATGTGTCCTCCGTGGCCTGCAGCAGTGGGATCCGTGTCTGAGGATTTCTCTCGTATATCTTCCATCTCCAGGCAGAGAAAAACTCCTCAATTGGGTTGAGGAAGGGAGAGTATGGAGGGAGATATAGGACATCAACTTCTGGATGGACCCTGAACCACTCACGGACCAGAGCAGCCCGGTGGAAACTGACATTGTCCCAGATAACAACGACCCTGACCACCTCTGTGTCCTCCATCTGGTCTGGCTGGACAATGATATTGTAGAGCTGGTCCAGGAATGCTAGAAGAAGTGCAGTGTTGTAGGGGCCAAGAGTGGCATGGTGATGGAGGACGCCGTGGTGATTGATGGCAGCACACATTGTTATGTTCCTCCATGTTGGACAGGGACCTCTGTGATGACACGCTGGCCGATGATATTCCTCCCTCGGCGCCTTCTTTTTACAAGGTTGAACCCGCTTCATCAATGAATATGAATTCAATGGCAAATTGCTGATTGCATATTGCACAGCAGACTTTGGAGTTTAGAAATGTGATTGACTGTGTGTTCTATGTGAACAGCAAGAGAGGGAATTCAGGAAGAGTGTGCAGGTTATTGGGAATTGTGTGTAGTGTTGTGAGAAATGTGTGGTATGGAATGGGAATTTGAGTCTAGAGCAGTAAATGTGCTTGGAGTTCAGCAGGATTGGTTCAGCCACCTGAAACATGAGTTTCAGGTTGTGCACATTGTGTCTGATGTTCCAATAAATGTGTTTAAACAATTGTGAAAAACTGTAAAACAAAGGTATAATACACATAGATATGGACCTATGGACATGTGTATGTATACGTGTGTATATATATATATATATATATATATATATATATATATATATATATATATATATATATATAGACTAAAACTAATATATATATATATATATATATATATATATATATATATATATATATATATATATATATATATATATATATATATATATATAATGTGTGATTTGTTTCTTATTCTTTATCTTTTTTAATCCTGTACTGTTTGTTACTGTCTGTTTGTAAAAGCATGTTTTTAACGCTGTTTTAGCAGTATTTTATTGAGGTTTTAATGGGAACACCACAGATATAGTACTATGTGAAGTCAATGGGTTCCTCAGTACCTTGCGCGACAAAAACACATAATTTAGCCACTGTAACAAAGAATAATATAGAAATAATAATAATGTCATAATCTGTGTATATTACACGACCACGGATCCCAGCGGACTAAAACTCTCTACACCACAGACTAAAACTCTCTACACCACAGACTAAAACTCTCTACACCACAGACTAAAACTCTCTACACCACAGACTAAAACTCTCTACACCACAGACTAAAACTCTCTACACCACAGACTAAAACTCTCTACACCACAGACTAAAACTCTCTACACCACAGACTAAAACTCTCTACACCACAGACTAAAACTCTCTACACCACAGACTAAAACTCTCTACACCACAGACTAAAACTCTCTACACCACAGACTAAAACTCTCTACACCACAGACTAAAACTCTCTACACCACAGACTAAAACTCTCTACACCACAGACTAAAACTCTCTACACCACAGACTAAAACTCTCTACACCACAGACTAAAACTCTCTACACCACAGACTAAAACTCTCTACACCACAGACTAAAACTCTCTACACCACAGACTAAAACTCTCTACACCACAGACTAAAACTCTCTACACCACAGACTAAAACTCTCTACACCACAGACTAAAACTCTCTACACCACAGACTAAAACTCTCTACACCACAGACTAAAACTCTCTACACCACAGACTAAAACTCTCTACACCACAGACTAAAACTCTCTACACCACAGACTAAAACTCTCTACACCACAGACTAAAACTAAATACACCACAGACTAAAACTCTCTACACCACAGACTAAAACTCTCTACACCACAGACTAAAACTCTCTACACCACAGACTAAAACTAAATACACCACAGACTAAAACTAAATACACCACAGACTAAAACTCTCTACACCACAGACTAAAACTAAATACACCACAGACTAAAACTAAATACACCACAGACTAAAACTAAATACACCACAGACTAAAACTAAATACACCACAGACTAAAACTCTCTACACCACAGACTAAAACTCTCTACACCACAGACTAAAACTCTCTACAACACAGACTAAAACTCTCTACACCACAGACTAAAACTCTCTACACCACAGACTAAAACTCTCTACACCACAGACTAAAACTCTCTACAACACAGACTAAAACTCTCTACACCACAGACTAAAACTAAATACACCACAGACTAAAACTCTCTACACCACAGACTAAAACTAAATACACCACAGACTAAAACTCTCTACACCACAGACTAAAACTCTCTACACCACAGACTAAAACTCTCTACACCACAGACTAAAACTCTCTACACCACAGACTAAAACTCTCTACACCACAGACTAAAACTCTCTACACCACAGACTAAAACTAAATACACCACAGACTAAAACTCTCTACACCACAGACTAAAACTCTCTACACCACAGACTAAAACTCTCTACACCACAGACTAAAACTCTCTACACCACAGACTAAAACTCTCTACACCACAGACTAAAACTCTCTACACCACAGACTAAAACTAAATACACCACAGACTAAAACTCTCTACACCACAGACTAAAACTCTCTACACCACAGACTAAAACTCTCTACACCACAGACTAAAACTCTCTACACCACAGACTAAAACTCTCTACACCACAGACTAAAACTCTCTACACCACAGACTAAAACTCTCTACACCACAGACTAAAACTCTCTACACCACAGACTAAAACTCTCTACACCACAGACTAAAACTCTCTACACCACAGACTAAAACTCTCTACACCACAGACTAAAACTAAATACACCACAGACTAAAACTAAATACACCACAGACTAAAACTAAATACACCACAGACTAAAACTCTCTACACCACAGACTAAAACTCTCTACACCACAGACTAAAACTAAATACACCACAGACTAAAACTCTCTACACCACAGACTAAAACTCTCTACACCACAGACTAAAACTAAATACACCACAGACTAAAACTCTCTACACCACAGACTAAAACTCTCTACACCACAGACTAAAACTCTCTACACCACAGACTAAAACTCTCTACACCACAGACTAAAACTCTCTACACCACAGACTAAAACTCTCTACACCACAGACTAAAACTAAATACACCACAGACTAAAACTCTCTACACCACAGACTAAAACTCTCTTGGGCATTCACCAGCCTCTCAAGCCGATTGACGTGAGATAAAGTGACCTCATAGATGGGAATTGGCCACGAGGCGAGGTAGCAGCCCAAACTGAAAGCAGCATAGCTTCACTTTTCCAGGTAGAGCAGTGTCGTTAATCTGCTTGAGGCCGCTGATTGTGTCCTGGTAAAATGGTAAATGGCTTACACTTATATAGTGTGCCCAGCCTGAGTTGTTCCACCTGCTCAGAGTCTTTAAGTTCTGCTGTACGATCGGCCGAGGCTTTTGATAGACGTCTCCAGACCCGTTGGGATTGGCTGGTCGTCATCGTGGAACCTCTCATTGGTTAGCTTACCTTTGACAATGGAGATCCTACAGGATTTGCTGGGTTTAGACTGAGCTAGCTGCTACTAGTTAGCTCAACTAACTAGCTGGTTGGCAGATTTCTGGTTACAGTCCGGTTCGGTCCGGTTCAGTCCGGTTTAGTCCGGTTCCAGGAAACATCCGGGATGCTGAACGTAAACGTACATCAGTGTCATCTGCATATAGACTGACATTTGTACCAATTCTTTCAATTCAATTCAGTTTTATTGATATATTGTCTATTGAAGTTGATCCAGGATCTTTCCAGAGACCAGAACACTCAATTATTACATAAACATAAAATAAACAATGGCAGGTAAAAACCCCCCTGGTGGGAGAAAAGCCTTAATCAATCAGCTCCAAATGAGCGTCATCTGCATAGAATAATAATAATAATAATAATAATAATAATAATAATAATAATAATAATAATCAATTTTATTTATATAGCATTTTTTTAAAGATCTCAAAGACTGACATTTGTATCAACAACAGAGTGTGATCTTGTGGAACTAAAGAACCAAAATCCTCGTGGTTTCCTCAGTGGGAACGATCCTCGTTTCCATGGCGACGGCAGACAGGAAACCATGACAACGGAGCTGCAGACGAGGTACGAGGTTTGGTTTTTATTCAGGACAAACGGACAGACGGAGGAATAGTCTCTTCACAATCACTTCCTCTGTTCGGCCCAGGCCCTGCCCACATTGTAACAGGCCCCGCCCACACAGGCCCCGCCCCCAGGTCCCTCCTCAGTAGGGCTTCCCTCCTAGCGCCGTTAGCATCTCCTCTCTCTCCGCCGCCGTGGGCATGTCTGGCCGGACGCCGTCCCGCCTCCTCTGGACCATGATGCCGTGCTGCAATACAGGTAAACACACCTGTTAGCTCACCTGTTAGCACACCTGGTTAGCACAGGTAAACACACCTGTTAGCGCACCTGTTAGCACAACTGGTTAGCACAGGTAAACACACCTGTTAGCACACCTGTTAGCACACCTGGTTAGCACACCTGGTTAGCACAGGTAAACACACCTGTTAGCACACCTGTTAGCACAGGAGCTAACTACTGACGAGCTACAGGTGAGTCCTCCAGGTGTCTCTACTCACCCAGTACTTCCTGCAGTTCTTGTATCTCTGGAAATACATGGAGCACATGCTCTTGTCGTAGTTGTTGATGTCCAGACATTTCTGAGACGCGTCGCTCTCCTGGAACACAAAGATAGAGGTCAAAGATGGCCGTCAAAGATGGCCGTCAACAAAGATGGCAGTCAAAGATGGCCCTCAACAAAGATGGCCGTCAAAGATGGCCCTCAACAAAGATGGCCCTCACCAAAGATGGCCGTCAAAGATGGCCGTCAACAAAGATGGCCGTCAAAGATGGCCGTCAACAAAGATGGCCGTCAAAGATGGCCCTCAACAAAGATGGCCGTCAAAGATGGCCCTCAACAAAGATGGCCGTCAAAGATGGCCCTCACCAAATATGGCCGTCAAAGATGGCCCTCAACAAAGATGGCCGTCAAAGATGGCCCTCACCAAATATGGCCGTCAAAGATGGCCCTCAACAAAGATGGCCGTCAAAGATGGCCCTCACCAAATATGGCCGTCAAAGATGGCCCTCAACAAAGATGGCCGTCAAAGATGGCCCTCACCAAATATGGCCGTCAAAGATGGCCCTCAACAAAGATGGCCGTCAAAGATGGCCGTCTAATGGCACTTTTGCACTAGTATCACCCTAGCTCGGTTCTACCCGTTTTGCGCTTTCGCACTAGGGCTGAGACGGGTAGAGCCGCTCCAAGCCGATACCTTTTTCTGTAACCATTTCAGTGAGGTTCTATAGCGGGCTGAGCCGGGACTATTTCTGAGGTCACCAACCTCCGCGCCACTGATTGGTCGGGGGGCGGGGCCGTCAGACGTTTGAATCAGGAAGCAGGAGTCAGCGCGAGGCGACTCGCAGCGATTTTATTATAAAGCGCAAAACGTCTGTTTGGTGATCCAACTCTGAGGTGCAGATGTTCATAAACCTGGTGGCTGTCGAGAAAAAATTAAAAAAAGGGATGTAGACGGGCTGTTTTTTTCTCAGCCGCTCGCGGCTCCAGCTGATTTCTCATCAGCGCAGACATGAACAAAGGGGTTCTGGGTCTCATTCTGGGCGTGACGTCACGGCTGACGTCACAGCCGTGTCCGTGCACTCCACGGATGTTTATATTAATATATATTATATAATTATATTAATACATTAATAATATATGTAATACTATACATGTAATAATATACATTAATTTATATATTATATTAATACATATTATGTAATTATATTATATTAATACATTAATAATATATGTAATACTAATACTAATGTGTGTCTTTTTCATGTATTTCTGTAAGTTTGTGTTTCTTTTTCATGTATTTCTAGTTCATTGTTTCATTGTGTCCTGATTTTCCTGAGTGTTTGTCTCCCCCTGGTGGTGGATTGTATGTTTGCAGTTTATCTTTCAATAAAATTTTTTTTAAAAAGAGTAAAAAAAGAGAGAAACTTATACAAATCTACATGTTTTAACTTGTTCCTATCAGTCTTGTTTTCTTCAACAATGACGAAATTATTTCGTTTCGTTTTTCTCATGACGATAACGAGACGGTGACGTACGGAAGAGTATTAGGGCAGGAGAAACATTAAAATAATATTTCCATAACTATAACTATAACAATATATATTATTGACATATTTAGTGGAGCGGCTAAGAGTGGATTTTAGGCAGAATCGTGCATTTGGTGATACAAGCATGAAAATTGGCATGAGCAGTGTTCATGGGTCACTTGACAAGAAAATTGGTCGGGCCACTTGAAATTTCAAGTTGGCGGCCATTTTTCAAGATGGCCGCCAACTTGGTCGATAAATTAAGTGATGTAATTGTTTGGTTGGTGATATAGGCATGAAAATTGGCATGAGCAGTCTCCATGGGTCACTTGACAAGAAAATTGGTCGGGCCACTTGAAATTTCAAGCTGGCGGCCATTTTTCAAGATGGCCGCCACCTTGGTTGATCAATTAGGTGATGTAATTGTTTGGTTGGTGATGTAGACATGAAAATTGGCATGAGCAGTCTCCATGGGTCACTTGACAAGAAAATTGTCCGGGCCACTTGAAATTTCAAGTTGGCGGCCATTTTTCAAGATGGCCGCCACCTTGGTCGATCAATTAAGTGATGTACGGTAATTGTTTGGTTGGTGATATAGACATGAAAATTGGCATGAGCAGTCTCCATGGGTCACTTGACCAGAAACTGCTCACAACCACTTGAAATTTCAAGATGGCAGCCATTCTTTGAGATTGCCACCTGGATTTTTAAATAATATATTTTCCCATTTTAATTTGAGGTCCTAAAAAGGCCAAGAGTGGATTTTTTACTGTATTTTGTCTAACTCCTCACCCTTGACCTGTCCAATGTGGTAAAACCTGCCAGGAGTTGCCTCCTAACGGCATAGCTCTCAGGGTTCAGTGAAGTGCACAAGCTCCCTTACCACGACAAGGTAACATTCACAAGGGAGGTTTTTTTTTATTTTTTATTATTACCTAAATGAACAGACATTAACGTTGTCAAATAAATACTAAGGAATGGAGAAACAAAAAGGAAGATTATTAAAATGGCCAGCTTTGGTGCTGAATGGATAGCGCTCCAAAAAATAATTGAACAATTATTTACTGAATGGCAATATGGGCAGATCTAGAGGCAACAGCAGCTCTGACTGACATAGCCGTGGAACCATGATAAACTGAAAATATCCCTCACAAATAAAAGGTAGAGGTGCTGACATTACACAGTATCTCCTCAACTAAAAATATCTCTCACTGGCAATTACCCAGTGGAAAAAAATACTAAAGAACTAAACTAAAAATGCGATTAACTGGTAAAACTGAAGACAAACTGATGTGGCCATGGGGAGCCGAGCCATAGGTCTACACCTGAAAACACAGGTGCCAAGGGGGAGTAACCCTGGCAAAAAGAATATGCAGATAGGATCTAGCTGGGGCAACTACACAGACATGTACAAGTGAGTCCATATCTGAAGCACTTACACCTTCCAGTACATGCCTTGGTGCATTTGGTCAACTCCCAACAACTCTCTGCAATAGGTGGAAAAGGAGTCCAAAAGATTTTCCATTCCTCATCTTGTTCTATCCATCCCCAGTCAGATGGGCTTGGCATTTGTGGTTATCGCTTTAATGCCTGTCCCCACACGTATCCAGCCTCATAAGATGCACGTTTGGCATGCTCTTTGAGTGCTGCTTGAGTTGGTGGGATCCGGTCATATGGTCTTTGCTTTCTGGCAAAGAGATCAAGCCTCGCCTCATTCACAGTTGTGACATCGCTGGATCTGTCATACATTAGCACAACAAGTCTCACCAAAGCTTGCAGGTCGCTGTCATCCACTGCAGAGGGTTCTGTTTTGCAAGCAGTTATGACAGGCGTTTGTCTTGGATTCAGGAATGCCACTGTATCACTAACTTTGTCCATGACATGCTTTACTGTTGCAACAGAGTGGGCTTGGTCTCGGGGGAGGGGAAGCAGTGATGTAATGCTGACTTTAAAATCCAGGCTTCTCCGTTGGGATGCATGGTGGGCTGACCATGTTATATTGGCAGAAGCATCGACTGCTTGGGTTAGGCTAACTTTCTCCAGCCAGTCAAACTCCAACTGCCAAGTTTCTGTTGAATACAGTGAGGTCTGGTAAAGGTAGGTTGGCTACAGGATGGGGCTCTGGGTTTCTCTTTCTGAAGAAAGCTGGTTGGATGTTTGAGAAGGATTCAGGAATTTCAGGAACTTTGCTTGGTCTGTCATCTGAAAGTTGGAGTGGTGGCCTTATCTCACCCTCATTGTTAAGACCTGGATGTTGGAACATAGAAATACTTGTACCATGAAAGGATGTATGGGCCGTTGTTGCTGTGGGATTATGGTCAATGTTGTCCATAGCAGATGTGGTGAAGAGTCCCTTTCTCAGAATCGGTGGGCAGACAACCCCATCTACCACATACTGGTTCACCACAGATTCTCCTAGCAGTGCGGAAACCTCCAACACCCTGTCATAGGAGATGCATATCCCATTCTCATGAAGTAGGTCAATGAGTAGTCGCTTTCGTGTTTTAGCATACACCGCCATTCCAATGTAAACAGCAAATGGAGTTTCACGGTCTCTCGAGTGCCTATGGGTTGCTGCACCATCTTTGCACTTAGTTTTGCAATTGTCTAATCTCTAGTCTAATTTACCCGTAATCACCAAATCAACACAAATGTACTTTTATGCCTAAGTGTTAGAGGTTTTTTTCATGGCATAAAATTGTTTTGGCATCATCCAAAACTTAAAAAAAAAAATAATGACTCCAAGTCCTCTTTACTGAAAAAAAAAAATGTATATGGGAAAATTGATCTTTTGAGGATCCAGTGGCGGCTCACGGCAGTTTCCATGCTTGTATTTTCCTAAATGCTCCAATAAGGTGGCGGCCATCTTGAAAAAATGTCCGCCATCTTGAAATCCCAATTGGCTGTGAGCAGTTTCTTGTCAGGGGAACAATGAGACCGCTCATGCCAATTCTCATGCTTGTATAACCAACTTTACATCACTTAACTGCTCCACTAAGGTGGTGGCCATCTTGAAAAATGGCTGCCATCAAGTGGCTGGTAGCATTTTCTTGATAAGTGACTCATGGAGACTGCTCATGCCAATTTTCATGTCTATATCACCAACCAAACAATTACCGTACATCACTTAATTGATCGACCAAGGTGGCGGCCATCTTGCAAAATGGCCACCAACTTGAAATTTCAAGTGGCCCGGACAATTTTCTTGTCAAGTGACCCATGGAGACTGCTCATGCCAATTTTCATGCCTATATCACCAACCAAACAATTACATCACTTAATTGATCAACCAAGGTGGCGGCCATCTTGAAAAATGGCCGCCAACTTGAAATTTCAAGTGGCCCGACCAATTTTCTTGTCAAGTGACCCATGGAGACTGCTCATGCCAATTTTCATGCTTGTATCACCAAATGCACGATTATGTGACTTATCTGCTCCGCTAATTCTATAACAATATTTTAGAGGAGGAAGATTTTTTTTTCATTATGGACTTTGAGAAAAAAGTCGAAACATCGAGAAAAAAGTTGAGAAAAAAGTCGAAATGTTTAAAAAAAAGCCGAAATGCCGCGAAAAAAGTTGAAATATCGAAATTTTGACTTTATTCACAAAATCTCGACGTTATTCTTGAAATTGCATTTCAACATTAATCTCATGGTAACAAGCCCCATAGGAATGAATGGGGTTTGGTCACCATGGCAACAAGAAAAACAATGAAAAGTGTTTTAAAGGAGCTTGAGGCCGGATTGAGGCAGGATTTATGAAAAAAATCCGTATACATTTTAAGTTTTCTAGTAATAATGTCAGATGAAGCGTTCCAAACCAAAAAGAATGATTCCTCTAGTGTATCTCTCCTTTGCCTTGAACAGGCTGTTGCTGCAAAATGTGCTGCAATTCGGTCCTGAATTTCCCGCGCTGTCCTGTGGATGTGACGTCACATGACGCTGCATGCACGTTCTCCCCGTTCTCCCGTGCCGGCTTCACTGTTGGCTGCAGTACCCCCAACGGCCGTCGTGGTGAAGGGTGGCGCTAGAGAGTCTCATTTCTTAAAAGCTCCTTTAATAAATAAAATGATGGTTTTATAAGTGACAGGAAACTGATTGGTTGAAGTGATTTATTGAGAAAATCAGGTGTTTTTCTGAGGAAACATCAGGAACCAGGACCAGGATCTGGATCAGGTCTCAGGGGGACCAGCAGGTTCTAGTCCATGAAGATCCTCCACCGTCACGTAGACCACCTGGAACACAAGAACAGTTCTGGAGGTCAGGGGGTCTGAGGTAGACCTGGTCCAGGTCCTGGTCTTACCTGACTATGATCCGGGTCCTGGTGGTCCTGGTTCTGGTTCTGGTTCTTACCTGACTATGATCCGGGTCCTGGTGGTTCTGGTTCTGGTTCTGGTTCTTACCTGACTATGATCCGGGTCCTGGTGGTTCTGGACTCCCTCAGGGAACACGGTTCTCAGCAGATTCTTCACTGGTTCTGGATAAACGTAGGTCGGGTTGGAGAGACCCGGGTGGAGACCTGATCCTGGACCTGGACCTGGTCCTGGACGCTGCTTCACACCGAGACCATGGATCTTCTGGAACCAGAACCAGAGAGAACCGGGTCAGTACTGGACCAGGTAGAACCAGGACCTGGTCTGGATCTATGAATAAACCGATACCGACTGAAAACTGTTGGACTTTAGTAGCAGTTGGTTCATTGGGCACTGGTTAGCTGTTAGCTGACATGAGGACATGATGAAAAAAGTTGAAATTTTGAGAAAAAAGTGGAAATGTCGAAAACGCATGAAAAACAAACGCACGAATGCACAAAAAAACGCACACAAAACGCACGCACGCAAAAACGCACGCACGCAAAAACGCACGAACGCAGGAAAAAACGCACACAAAACGCACGCACGCAAAACGCACGAACGCACGAAAAAACGCACAAAAAACGCACGAACGCACGCAAAACGCACGCACGCAAAAACGCACGAAAAAAAGCACGAAAAAACGCATGCAAAACGCACGCAAAACACACGCAAAACGCACACAAAACGCACGCACGAACGCACGAAAAAACGCACGCAAAATGCACGCACGCAAAAACGCAAAAACGCACGAACGCACAGAAAAACACATGCAAAACGCACAAAAAACGCACGAACGCACGCAAAAACGCACGAAAAAAACGCACACAAAACGTTCGCAGGCATGCAAAACACACGGAAGAAAAAAGTTGAAATTTTGAGGAAAAAGTCGAGAAAAAAGTCGGAATTTTGAGAAAAAAGTCGAAATTTTGAGGAAAAAGTCGAAATTTTGAGGGAAAAGTTGAGAAAAAAGTCGGAATTTTGAGAAAAAAGTTGAAATTTTGAGGAAAAAGTCGAGAAAAAAGTCGGAATTTTGAGAAAAAAGTCGGAATTTTGAGAAAAAAGTCGGAATTTTGAGATGACATGATGACATGAGGACAGGGGGACTGGGGGACAGAGGGACAGACCAGTTTCCGCTGCAGGAGACGATAAACTTTCTTCCGTCTCTTCAGGTCCGTCCTCAGTCGTCTGGCGGAGACGAGGAGGGACGAGATCCACACTGGAAGACTGAGGACGATCCAACACAAAGATTTACATCAACATTAAAAGCAGCAAGACACAATTAAACATAAATAACAAATAATATAAAATTACAGAAGAGAATCAGGAGAAAAAATATGATTTTTTAATTTATTTTTAAATTAAAATGTTTTTTTATTGTGCACTTCGAGAAAAAAGTTGAAACGTCGAGATTAATGTTGAAATACAATTTCAAGAATGAAGTCAAACTTTCGTGAATAAAGTAGATATTTCGGCTTTTTTCTCAAAATTCCAACTTTTTTATTGAGTTGCATAATGAAAAAAAAATCTTCCTCCTCTAAAATATTATTTTCATTTTTCTCCTTCCCTGATTCTTTTCCGTATAAAATAAAATGATGATAAAAGAGGTAAAATAATAAGAAGCAGCAGGTGTTAGTCAGTAAGGGCAGTAGATCCAGCAGGTCAGTATTTAATAGTAATGTTTTTATCCTGATTTAAAGGAGCTGACGGAGGACAGACAGAGGACAGGAGGAGGACTGGACTCACCCGAAGGATCGGCACAGAGACACGTAGACGTCCATGAGGAGACGGGGACACGTCTGGATCTGGAACTGGATCTGAAACAGTTTCTGTTTTTATTTCTGCTGTAAAGTTGAACATTTGGACCTGGATCTGGACTCACTACTGGATCTCGACCCTGGTGGTCTGAGTCCCAAATACCTCCTCGTGGGATCAATAACTTCTTATCTTATTGATCTGGACACCAGACAGTTAATTAAAGTCCGGTTTTAAGTTCTAACTCTGATAAAAACCCGATTTAAGAACATTTACCAGGGTGAATGGAGGAACTCAGCAGGTTCCTACATTTACCAGGTTCCCTGAACACATCATCATCAGGCTCCGCTAATTAACGTTAAAGAGATGATTAAACCGCGGCGCATGCGCCGTAGGAACGGCACTTCTAAGTTAGTGGAGCGTTAAAGGAACAGGACAGGCATAGACATATATACATGTATGTACATATATATATATATACATATGTATATATGTCTATGAGGACAGGTGTGGGTGACGTCACCCCTCACCTGTCTGATGACGTCACAGCTGTCTCGTCTCACCTGGAGGACCGCGCTCACCGGCGCGCGAGCGGGACATCAAAGGATCGAAGGCCGAGCTCTGATTGGTCTCCCGCGTCCCGGACCACGTGACGGCGGCGGAGCCGCTGATTGGCGCCAAAACTCACATTCAACTTAATGTAAAACCAGAAAAAATCCTTACATTTTTTTTATTTTAATTTAATTTCATTTTATTTTAATAAAATTATTTAATTAATTAATTAATAATTCAAACAAGGCAATAAAACCAGATTAAAATAGTATAAAATGAGACGATAAAAATAAAAAAGCATAAACAACATAAAGGTGCTGATACAGAAATGAAAATGTGCAGCAGTTTTTACAATTCAGAAACAGATATAAATACTAAATGATCGAATAAATATAAAACAAAGGTATAATACACATATATATATATATATATATATATATATATATATATATATATATATATATATATATATATATGTGTATAGTATGCGTGTGTGTATGTGCTTATATAAATATATATAAACTGTATGGAATGATATTTAGTAACATGTGGAATATGCTGTATAGTTATTTTGTTTAAACTCGAGAAACTTCTCATATGGATTTATTTATGTATTTTGTTTCACGTGCATTTACCAGTATTTTTTATTATTATTATTATTGTATATACTGTTTATAGTGTCATACTGATATTATTACTGTATTATTATTATTTTAATCGATTGTATCTGGGAATTTCCCCGCTGGGGGACTAATAAAGGAATATCTTATCTTATCTTATTCTCTACATTTTGTTTCAAATCTCCTAAATGCACTAGTTTATAAAAGGCGTCATAAGCTTAGGCTTCAGTCTACACCTTTTGGTCCATGGTTTAAGTTAAAATAAATATATATATATATATATATATATATATATATATATATATATATATATATATATATATATATATATATATATATACACCAAAAAATGATATATATTTTGTATAACACTGATGATTTCCAGCTGGACTTTGGGTTATTTGTTTTGTGGAAATTGAAAGGACCAATAAACTAAGTAGAAAAGATCTGGACCCCCGGGTCTTCAGAGCGGCCACAGGCCTAAAAGGGGAAGATTAGTTCCACTAAAACAATATAACTCCTCAGATTTAATACAACATCATTTTAATGAAACATATAAATTCACGGCTCATAAAACACAGAAAGTAAAAAGTCGTGAAAAGAAAAACTCAGGTCTGTGGTGCGTTCAGGGACCTACGAGGCTGCAAAGCTACAAAGCTAGGAGGCTTTGTATATATATATATATATATATATATATATATATATATATATATATATATATATATATATATATATATATATATATATATATATATATATATATATGTATATAAAATTGCATCTCAAAACTCACCTCTTCCAAACAGCTTTTAATGTGTGATTTGTTTCCTATCCTTTATCTTTTTTTATCCTGTACTGTTTGTTACTGTCTGTTTGTAAAAGCATGTTTTTAACGCTGTTTTAGCAGTGTTTTATTGAGGTTTTAATGGGAACACCACGGATATAGTACTATGTGAAGTCAATGGGTTCCTCAGTACCTTGCGCGACAAAAACGCATAATTTAGCCACTATAACAAAGAATAATATATAAATAATAATAATGTCATAATCCATGTATATATCACGACCACGGATCCCATTGACTTTGCATGGTACAATATCCGTGGTGCTCACACGGAATTATACCATTTTCAGTGTTGGTGCCACGGAAAATAGTGGTGAGAAGTCGTGGACATTTCACGGGTTTTTGTGAGATCAGGTTGGACTAAAACTCTCTACACCACAGACTAAAACTCACTACACCACAGACTAAAACTCACTACACCACAGACTAAAACTCTCTACACCACAGACTAAAACTCTCTACACCACAGACTAAAACTCTCTACACCACAGACTAAAACTCTCTACACCACAGACTAAAACTCTCTACACCACAGACTAAAACTCTCTACACCACAGACTAAAACTCTCTACACCACAGACTAAAACTCTCTACACCACAGACTAAAACTAAATACACCACAGACTAAAACTCTCTACACCACAGACTAAAACTCTCTACACCACAGACTAAAACTAAATACACCACAGACTAAAACTCTCTACACCACAGACTAAAACTCTCTACACCACAGACTAAAACTAAATACACCACAGACTAAAACTAAATACACCACAGACTAAAACTCTCTACACCACAGACTAAAACTAAATACACCACAGACTAAAACTCTCTACACCACAGACTAAAACTCTCTACACCACAGACTAAAACTCTCTACACCACAGACTAAAACTAAATACACCACAGACTAAAACTAAATACACCACAGACTAAAACTCTCTACACCACAGACTAAAACTAAATACACCACAGACTAAAACTCTCTACACCACAGACTAAAACTAAATACACCACAGACTAAAACTAAATACACCACAGACTAAAACTCTCTACACCACAGACTAAAACTCTCTACACCACAGAATAAAACTCTCTACACCACAGACTAAAACTCACTACACCACAGACTAAAACTCTCTACACCACAGACTAAAACTCTCTACACCACAGACTAAAACTCTCTACACCACAGAATAAAACTCTCTACACCACAGACTAAAACTCACTACACCACAGACTAAAACTCTCTACACCACAGACTAAAACTCTCTACACCACAGACTAAAACTCTCTACACCACAGACTAAAACTCTCTACACCACAGACTAAAACTCTCTACACCACAGACTAAAACTCTCTACACCACAGACTAAAACTCTCTACACCACAGACTAAAACTCTCTACACCACAGACTAAAACTCTCTACACCACAGACTAAAACTCTCTACACCACAGACTAAAACTCTCTACACCACAGACTAAAACTCTCTACACCACAGACTAAAACTCTCTACACCACAGACTAAAACTCTCTACACCACAGACTAAAACTCTCTACACCACAGACTAAAACTCTCTACACCACAGACTAAAACTAAATACACCACAGACTAAAACTCTCTACACCACAGACTAAAACTCTCTACACCACAGACTAAAACTCTCTACACCACAGACTAAAACTCTCTACACCACAGACTAAAACTCTCTACACCACAGACTAAAACTCTCTACACCACAGACTAAAACTCTCTACACCACAGACTAAAACTAAATACACCACAGACTAAAACTAAATACACCACAGACTAAAACTCTCTACACCACAGACTAAAACTAAATACACCACAGACTAAAACTCTCTACACCACAGACTAAAACTCTCTACACCACAGACTAAAACTAAATACACCACAGACTAAAACTCTCTACACCACAGACTAAAACTAAATACACCACAGACTAAAACTAAATACACCACAGACTAAAACTCTCTACACCACAGACTAAAACTCTCTACACCACAGACTAAAACTCTCTACACCACAGACTAAAACTCTCTACACCACAGACTAAAACTCTCTACACCACAGACTAAAACTCTCTACATCACAGACTAAAACTCTCTACACCACAGACTAAAACTAAATACACCACAGACTAAAACTAAATACACCACAGACTAAAACTCTCTACACCACAGACTAAAACTCTCTACACCACAGACTAAAACTCTCTACACCACAGACTAAAACTCTCTACACCACAGACTAAAACTCTCTACACCACAGACTAAAACTAAATACACCACAGACTAAAACTCTCTACACCACAGACTAAAACTAAATACACCACAGACTAAAACTCTCTACACCACAGACTAAAACTAAATACACCACAGACGTAAGAACAGGTGACCTCATAGATGGGAATTGACCACGAGGTGAGGTAGCAGCCCAAACTGAAAGCAGCACAGCTTCACTTTTCCAGGTAGAGCAGTGTTGTTAATCGGCTTGAGGCCGCTGATTGTTTCCTGCCTGAGTTGTTCCACCTGCTCAGTCTTTAAGTTCTGCTGTACGATCGGCCGAGGCTTTTGATCGGCGTCTCCAGAACCGTTGGGATTGGCTGGTCGTCATCGTGGAACCTCTCATTGGTTAGCTTACCTTTGACAATGGAGATCCTACGGGATTTGCTGGGTTTAGACAGAGCTAGCTGCTACTAGTTAGCTCAACTAACTAGCTGGTTGGCAGATTTCTGGTTACAGTCCGGTTCAGTCCGGTTTAGTCCGGTTCCAGGAAACATCCGGGATGCTGAACGTAAACGTACATCAGTGTCATCTGCATATAGACTGACATTTGTACCAATTTTTTCAATTCAATTCAGTTTTATTTAAAAAGTGTCTATTGAAGTTGATCCAGGATCTTTCCAGAGACCAGAACACTCAATTATTACATAAACATCAAATAAACAATGGCAGGTAAAACCCCCTGGTGGGAGAAAAGCCGTAATCAATCAGCTCCAAATGAGTGTCATCTGCATAGAATAATAATAATTAGTGATGCATCGATTGTTCGGTAACTGAAATTGTTCGGCCGAAAATGTCAAAAAAACACTTTGGGTGTTCGGTGGAATAAGTGGGAAAAAACCGAACAATTAATAACGGCGTTGTAAAATAAGGAAATAGACTGGCCACTCCCGTAACTGTTGCACCACAAACATAAATCGTTGGCCAACCAAAAAGTAACCACATAAGAATTTTACCAACATTCACCAGGAGGTGGAACCAAAACAACATAATGCTGGAAATTAAAACATGTTCAGTTTTTTATGTTCAATAAATATTTTCTACCTTGTAATTTTGTAAAAGATTTTTTTCTTTGAAAAGCCTAAATCAAATGTATTTGATTTATGCAATGGTGAAAAAATTGGCAAAATAAATGAAAAACTGTGAAGAACCATGTGGGTATTGTTCGGTATTCGGCCAAGTGTTTATTATTATTTTCGGTTTCGGTTTCGGCCACAAATTTTCATTTCGGTGCATCACTAATAATAATCAATTTTATTTATATAGCATTTTTTAAAAGATCTCAAAGACGGACATTTGTATCAACAACAGAGTGTGATCTTGTGGAACTAAAGAACCAAAATCCTCGTGGTTTCCTCAGTGGGAACGATCCTCGTTTCCATGGCGACGGCAGACAGGAAACCATGACAACGGAGCTGCAGACGAGGTACGAGGTTTGGTTTTTATTCAGGACAAACGGACAGACGGAGGAATAGTCTCTTCACAATCACTTCCTCTGTTCGGCCCAGGCCCCGCCCCCACAGGCCCAGGCCCCGCCCACACGGAAACAGGCCCCGCCCCCAGGTCCGTCCTCAGTAGGGCTTCCCTCCTAGCGCCGTTAGCATCTCCTCTCTCTCCGCCGCCGTGGGCATGTCGGGCCGGACGCCGTCCCGCCTCCTCTGGACCATGATGCCGTGCTGCAACACAGGTAAACACACCTGTTAGCTCACCTGTTAGCACACCTGGTTAGCACAGGTAAACACACCTGTTAGCACACCTGTTACCACAGGAAAACATACCTGGTTAGCACAGGAGCTAACTACTGATGAGCTAGTTTACCTGGACAGAATAATTAAACGAATATAGATGAAATACTAAACACTAAGACGGAGGTAAAGTCCAGGTAACTACGGCAACGACACACCTGGCTGAAGAGCTACGAGCTAAAGTGGCTAAAACAGAACTTTAGCGTGGGATCATTTACAGGTGAGCTGCTACTACAGGTGAGTTACAGGTGATTTTCTGCTACAGGTGAGTTACAGGTGAGTTTCTGCTACAGGTGAGTTTCTGCTACAGGTGAGTTACAGGTGAGTTTCTGCTACAGGTGAGTTTCTGCTACAGGTGAGTTTCTGCTACAGGTGAGCTGCTACTACAGGTGAGCTGCTACTACAGGTGAGCTGCTACTACAGGTGAGTTACAGGTGATTTTCTGCTACAGGTGAGTTTCTGCTACAGGTGAGTTTCTGCTACAGGTGAGTTTCTGCTACAGGTGAGTTTCTGCTACAGGTGAGTTACAGGTGAGTTTCTGCTACAGGTGAGTTTCTGCTACAGGTGAGTTACAGGTGAGTTACAGGTGAGTTCCTGTTACAGGTGAGTCCTCCAGGTGTCTCTACTCACCCAGTACTTCCTGCAGTTCTTGTATCTCTGGAAATACATGGAGCACATGCTCTTGTCGTAGTTGTTGATGTCCAGACATTTCTGAGACGCGTCGCTCTCCTGGAACACAAAGATGGCCGCCGTCAAAGATGGCCGTCACCGGGTCTCGTTTCCCCTAGCAACCCTCTAGCAACGCCCTAGCAACGCCCCTAGCAACCCCCTAGCAACGCCCTAGCAACCCCCTAGCAACCCCCTAGCAACCCTCTAGCAACGCCCTAGCAACGCCCCTAGCAACGCCCCTAGCAACGCCCTAGCAACCCCCTAGCAACGCCCTAGCAACCCCCTAGCAACCCACTAGCAACCCCCTAGCAACGCCCTAGCAAAGCCCTAGCAACGCCCTAGCAACGCCCTAAAAACCCCCATAACAATGCCCTAGCAACGCCCTAGCAACCCCCTAGCAACGCCCTAGCAACGCCCGAGCAACGCCCTAGCAACCCCCTAGCAACGCCCTAAAAACCCCCATAGCAACCCCCTAGCAACGCCCTAGCAACCCCCTAGCAACCCCCTAGGAACCCCTAGCAACCCCCTAACAACCCCCTAGCAACCCCCTAGCAACGCCCTAGCAACGCCCTAGCAACGCCCTAAAAACCCCCATAGCAACGCCCTAGCAACTCCCTAGCAACCCCCTAGCAACGCCCTAGCAACCCCCTAGCAACGCCCTAGCAATGCCCTAAAAACCCCCTAGCAACCCCCTAGCAACGCCCTAGCAACCCCCTAGCAACGCCCTAGCAACCCTCTAGCAACGCCCTAGCAACGCCCTACAAACCCCTTAGCAACCCCCTAGCAACGCCCTAGCAACCCCCTAGCAACGCCCTAGCAACGCCCTAGCAACTCCCTAGCAACCCCCTAACAACCCCTTAGCAACCCCCGAGCAACGCCCTAGCAACCCCCTAGCAACGCCCTAGAAACGCCCTAGCAACCCCCGAGCAACGCCCTAGCAACCCCCTAGCAACGCCCTAGCAACCCCCGAGCAACGCCCTAGCAACGCCCTAGCAACCCCCTAGCAACGCCCTAGCAACCCCCTAACAACCCCCTAGCAACGCCTTAGCAACCCCCTAGCAACGCCCTAGCAACCCCTTAGCAACGCCCTAGCAACGCCCTAGCAACTCCCTAGCAACGCCCTAGCAACCCCCTAGCAACCCCCTAGCAACGCCCCTAGCAACCCCCTAGCAACCCCCTAGCAACGCCCTAGCAACGCCCTAGCAACCCCCTAGCAACCCCCTAGCATGCCCTAGCAACCCCCTAGCAACGCCCTAGCAACGCCCTAGCAACCCCCTAGCAACTCCCTAGCAACGCCCTAGCAACCCCCTAGCAACCCCCTAACAACCCCCTAGCAACGCCCTAGCAACCCCCTAGCAACGCCCTAGCAACCCCCTAGCAACCCCCTAGCAACGCCCTAGCAACCCCCTAGCAACCCCCTAGCAACGCCCTAACAACCCCCTAGCAACGCCCTAGCAACCCCCTAGCAACTCCCTAACAACCCCCTAGCAACCCCCTAGCAACGCCCTAGCAACCCTTAGCAACGCCCTAGCAACCCCCTAGCAACCCCCTAGCAACCCCCTAGCAACGCCCTAGCAACCCCCTAGCAACCCCCTAACAACCCCGTAGCAACCCCCTAGCAACGCCCTAGCAACCCCCTAGCAACGCCCTAGCAACCCCCTAGCAACGCCCTAGCAACCCCCTAACAACCCCCTAGCAACGCCCTAGCAACCCCCTGCTAACCCCCTAGCAACGCCCTAACAACCCCCTAGCAACGCCCTAACAACCCCCTAGCAACGCCCTAACAACCCCCTAGCAACGCCCTAGCAACCCCCTAGCAACCCCCTGCTAACCCCCTAGCAACGCCCTAGCAACCCCTTAGCAACGCCCTAACAACCCCCTAGCATGCCCTAGCAACGCCCAAGAAACCCCCTAGCAACGCCCTAGGAACGCCCTAGCAACCGTTCTGAACTCACCTGGATGCAGGGGTTGCTGTCCTGGTTCCGGACCTTCCTCGTGTTCTTATCCATCTGGACCTGGGAGAGGGAACAACATGAGAAGGGGCTGGTGGCTAAAGCTAGCTTTGATTGACAGGTGGGCGTGTCCCTGGCTGTGCTCGGTGTAGAGAAAAAGAGGCTTTAAAACTGCTTTTTTTAAATTTCTTTTACAAACATTTAATTTATGAAGTCAGTAATTCACATAAAAAATATTTTGAAGACAAAAATAACTTCTTATTTTTGTCTTCAAAATACTTTATGTGAATTTTGGAGTTTAAAGGTCAGAACGGTGTTTCATCCCGCCTGCACCAAACATGTCTGACCAATGGGGAAGCTCCGCCCACGGCAGGATGTGTGTCGAAATTATTCAATCAAAAAAATAAGACTTCAAAAGTTTTCACTTCAATCCAAAAAAAAAAAATCACTTCAAATCGAAAAGAATATTTTCGATCAAAAAAAAATGTTCAAATGCAATTCCTTCTTTTTTGAATTAAATGATAAAGACACAAAGGTCCATCCCATAATAATATGGCCCAAACACAAAACAAGACTTCAATCAAAAAAGTTGCTTCAAACAAAAGAAACTTCACTTCTATCAAAGAAAACATTTACAATCAAAGAAAAACAGTTTTCAAATGCATTTTTGTTCTCAAATATTTTCTTGCATTCAAACACTTTTTTCTTTGATTGAAGTGAATTTTCTTTTATTGAAAATATATTTTTTGATTGAAGTAATCTTTTTTTTGATTGAATAATTAAGAAACAAATCTACCTCCGTACAGGGGCCCCAACAAAACCTTGGCCCTCAAAAATCTGAGGTGACGGCCTTGTGAATCACGTGACCTGAACCAAGTGACCTGGACCACGTGACCCCCCAGGTCCCCGTCCCTGGACCACCAGCTGATTTCTGTCCAGGTCTCTGCAAGGTCACGGTTCCCAGGGGGGGTTAAAACGCAGCAGCTGCAGGCCGAACTGAAGACTGGACCTCCATCTAAAGGGGTTTATCTTTATTTAGTCGCTCAAGTATCAGGACTTTTGTCTACAAGTATGTAAAGTTTAATTCAGCGTTAATCTGAACGGAGCCTGGCGGGAATCCCGCGATCCTGTTACATCACGTGAATAAAACGCGGAATAAAACGCGTGCGTGGGGTCTGATGAGGTGAAACCAGGTGAGATAAGGTGAGAAAAGGTGAGCTGAGGGCTTGTTGGTGTTTATTTGTTGTTTTCTTCACACAGAAGAGGTGCAGGTTCTGCTCGGACTCACCTGAAACGGACGTTCCGGAAACCTCGCGGGGGAAGATTTAAGCGGCGGACACACTTCCGGTCTGTTCCCGTTCAGCAGAAACTTTTTTTTGTTTTTTTCCTTTATTTAAATCTTGAAACACAATGAAAGATTAAGATTAAAGGCAAAATACAAATACAGAGATTCCAGCACAAAATTGAAAAGAATTAAACAAAAAAATATATAAAGGACAAGACAGTTGAATGTAGATTAAAAAGATAAATTATTAAAAATAAAAACAGCATAATGTGCGAGAGTAAGTTTCATGTTAACAGATTCAGTGATTTACAAATGCCGATGGTTTTTTGTGTTTTTTGTTTTTCCATGAGTAGATCGTCCTCATATACAATATAATAATAATAATATAATATAATATAATATAATATAATATAATAATATTGTTCAAGTTCTTTTTTGAGTATAAAGGCTTTTTCTGTGGATGAATTTGCACTCATGTATGTGAAACTTTGCTAGAAATAAAGACAGATTTATAAAAAATTAAAGCCTCACTATCTTTGTGATTAAAATGATGAAAACCAAAAATAACAACATTCTTATAATAAAGATGAAAATCAGAAAAGACAGAATCAGCAATAAACTTGTGGAAGGAAATCCCTCCAGAATTTATAAGTGAATAATTTACATGAGCAGAATAAGTGAGGATGTTTTTGGCAAAAAGAACAATTAACACCTATATAATTCTTAAATTTTGATAAATATTGTTTTGCAGGGTAGAATTTGTGTATTTAAAAGAGATCTTTGACTTTATTTGTTGGTCCAGCTGATTCTGGATCCACCGGAGACACAAACTGATGAGTTTAACAACACGAGCAGCTCCGTATCGATCACCGCCTCTGACCGGCCAATAGGAGCCCGGCGCGGCTGAGTGACGGCTCCCTCGGCCAATGAGAGGCCTCGTATCCGCTCAGGCCCCGCCCACCAGGGGCGGAGAAACCCGAACGGAGCCGAACTATCCCGAAGAAAAAAACGATTTCATATTCACTCATTTACTGTTTGCAAAGGTTTTAACAACAAAAAAAGGAAAGAAATACAAGTGTTTTTTTGTAAAATAATTTTATATGAGAGCAAGAGTATAAGTACGGAAGTATCAGGGCCATGAAGGAGAAAAATACTTGAGAGGGGAAGATTTCTTTTTATTGTCCACTTCGAGAAAAAAGTCGAAATGTCGAGAAAAAAGTCGAAATGTCGAAATGTAAAAAGTCGAAATGTTGAGGAAAAAAGTCGAAATGTAAAAAGTCGAAATGTAAAAAGTCGAAATGTCGAGAAAAAAGTCGAAATGCCGAGAAATAAGTCGAAATGTCGAGAAAAAAAGTCGAAATGTCGAGAAAAAAGTCGAAATGTCGAGGAAAAAAGTCGAAATGTTGACTTTATTCACGAAATTGTACTTCAACATTAATCTCGACATTTGGACTTTTTTCTCAAAATGCATAATGAAAAAAAATCTTCCTCCTCTAAAATATTATTTGTATTTTTCTCCTGCCCTGATACTCTTCCGTACGTAAGAGATAATAATGTAATAAAAACTAACATTGGAAAAGAAACAGGAGTCTTGCTTCTTGTTCATTTTTCTCTTATGTATTTGAATGGTTTTATTATTTTACTTCGAGATGGAAACAGCTTTTTCAACTCTTTCTGTTGTTGTAACAGCTGTATCTGTAAAGTGAATGAGCCGCTACCTCAGTAAACCTGTCACTTTAAAATAAATGACTAAATAAGTGACTCTGGTGTCTTGTTTTCTTAATATTATATAAAATACAACATTTATTTTACATTTACCATAATGTATCGGATCAGTATCGCTGATTCAGACTGAACTTTAATGTTATTATTATTATTATTTATGTGTCTATCACTAACAGGAATACGGTGGAAAGTAACTAAACTATTCAGATTGTGTCTAAATGACTCACTGGCAGAAACTACTATTTTCATTTTCATTTTTATAATAGTTCTTATTCTTGTTTATTATTCTCTTATTTATTTTAATGGTTTAATTATTTTACTTAGTGATGGAAACACCTTTTTCAACACTTGTTTCTTAATTATTCAATCAAAAAAGATATATTTTATATTATGATTATATAATTTTATATTTGTATTATATATTTTATATGTTTGCTTTTTTACGTTTTTTTAAGTTGCTTCAAACAAAGAAAAACAGAGTTCAAATGCATTTTTTGAGTCTTAAATATTTTTTTGCATTCAATCACTTTTTTTTACACACTATGTTGTTTTTTCATAGTGTGTATATATATATATATATATATATATATATATATATATATATATATATATATATATATATATATATATATATATATACATTATATATATATTATATATATATTATATTATTTTTATAGTATTTAGCTCTCAAGTTCTTTCCACAATCTGCCTCTATATCGTCGTGTTTCCTCCACCAAGATGGCGGCCGGCTCTGACGTCACGGCTGAGTGGCAGCTCCCTGGTCCGATCCCCTCCTCTGAGGGGCGTGTCCTCCCGGGGGGGCGTGTCCGGCTCCAAGGTCGGTTGGCCGGCAGCGCGTCCAGCATGGCTGCTGGAGGAAGGAGCAGCAGAGGGGGAGCAGGCCGGAGCGGAGAGAAACCCCCGAGAAAACCCCCAGAACCGGCCCAAAGTTCACCGACAAGTGGATAAAAGGAGAGCTAAGGACCCGGACACCATGCTGGCGCATGCGCGGTGAGTCTCCCGCGCCGCGGGGGCGCGCACAGCGCGCTTTTCGCGGGAAAAGTCGGGCTGGTGAAGTTGAAAAAGCGCAGCTGCAGAAAGTTTGGGGAGAGCACTGCGCATGCGCAGAGAAGCGCTGGAGAAAAACTACCAAAAGCAGAACCAGGACCTTGTTCAGGTTCACTTTGACATGGGTCTCTGGTGGTTCTGGTCTCCTCCAGACCCGGGCCGGATTCACCAATATGTTCTTAAGAACAATCTTAAGAAATGTCTTAAAATTAAGAAGTTCATAAGAAAGTTCTTAAGTGAAATTCCTCAATATTCTCTTAAGAACTGTCATTTGTTAACAATTTCTTATTTTTCTACTTAAGAACTTCTTAAAATATGTCATTGCATTGCACGCGCCAAAAAAAAAAGTATATATATGTATATATATATATATATATATATATATATATATATATATACATTACTATTACTAACAAACAGTTAACAGGCTCTTTGTGTAATTAATTACAAAGTATATCCTCAAACTATGAATTACTAGTCTACACTTGTCTAAAATGTGCTGAAAAAGGTGATTTTGAAAGGCTTATTATTATTATTATTATTATTATTATTATCATTATTATTATTATTATTATTATTACTTTTACTATTATCATTATTATTATCATTACTATTACTATTATTATTATCATTATTATTATTATTACTTTTACTATTATGATTATCATTATTATTATCATTATTATTACTATTATTATTATCATTATTACTATTATTATTATCATTATTACTATTATTATTATTACTATTATTATTATTTTATTATTATTAACTTTAAGACAGGTCAAGGTTCTTAAAATTAAGAAAAAAGTCAAGAACAAATTTGAGAACTTTTATTTCAAGAATACCATTTATTCTTAAATTTTTTCTTAAAAAGAAACTTAAGAAGAAAGTTGAGAAAATACTTAAGAACTTTTTTGGAGAATATGACTTCTTCTCTTTTTTCTCTTCTTCTCAGGGCTGATTTAGCGAGGCCACTAGGGTGGGCAGACTGAAACGTAGGGCGGGCAGACTGAAATGTAGGGCAGGCGACGCCTGTGCCGCAACGCGGCGCGGGCCAAAACATTTTGTGGGTCAAACCCCCGAAATGCATAGAAAACTCTGCTGTCATCATATCAGTTCATCTGTCTTCTCCACAGTTACTAACCCTAACCCTTCCCCTTCCCTCTGATTTACCCGGGCTTGGACCGCTGTTCTGCCAATCCTGGCTACCTGCCCAGAAATGCTACTTTTTTCTGCGTTTTTCAAAGTTTGATTGCCACGACCATCATTTCTTGTACGATGTAAAATGGATAATATGGGATGTTGAGTATTTGATCCTTCAAAATACAACGACCCATGACATGAATTGCATTACACTTTGTGAACATTATACGATAAAGAGAAAAAAAAACAATTCTATGGCTTTATTTGATATTCATTCAGTCATTAGCCTTTATTTAACCAGCAGGTCATTAAGAACAGTCTGATTTACAATGACGGCCTGGCAAGAGACAAGGAAGTGGTTTAGGGAGTAAAATACAGAAAAAAACACAAAACTTGTAGCTCTGCAAAGGTAGAAAACCATTAGGTAGCATTTTTGGCAAAGCAGCAAAAAATGGCAGAACACCGGGACAAATAGGACACTGGCTTGTGCCCTGTTGAGGCTGCATTTATTTTATGTTTTTTTATTTTTTTGCTTGCTTTTTTTTTATCAATCAATCGTAGTGGGGGCGTAGGCTCTGCGTTGATTTAAAAGGACCCGCGGCAGGCTGGCGGCTCCAGAGCCTGCACGGCATGGGCCGGGATAGAGAGAGGCTTCTCCATCCCGGCGAGGGCGGAGAGCGCCGGTGCTAGGGCTGGGCCATTTTGGACAAAAATAAAATCCCGATTTTTTTTCCCTGAAAACCAGATTTTCGATTTCGATTTTTTTGGTAAAACTACAAAAGACAATGGAATAAATTGTTTCAAATATTTTATTTTTATTTTTAAAGAAAAATAGCAAACAAATGTCCCTATTGGGAATGAAGTGCAACTGAAAGATCCTGTAAATCCTCCTTGAGCTTAGTAAAGTGACAACATTTACCATTTGACCAAACAAAGATGACTAGACTAGATGCGAGAGGAAAATCGATTTTACGATTTTCCTTTTTTTAACATCGTCTTGATTAATAAATCCGATTTAGATTTAAAATCGATTAATCGCACAGCCCTAGCCGGTGCGGGTGGCGGTGCGCTGCCGTGCAGGCTCTGTTGCCACGGCTACGGCGTAGGGTACGCGGCAATGCGCACCATTCTGCGTTGGTGTAACGCGGGTCCCTCCGCCGAGACACAACTTTTGCGGTATGCGTTCATTGTTGTGTCTAAAAATGATGCAATGTCCACCCAATCAGAAACTGTACAGATATTCTGTGATATTTTTTTATAGTTATAAAAAAATAAAATTATAAAAAAATAAAGGATCCCCATAATTTGGATTGGGTGGGCACATCCCACCCCTGAAACCCGCTTTTTAAAAGGCTGATTCATGGGTCTGCGTTACACCAACGCAGATCCTACGGCGTAGGGTCTGCGGCGACACACCCTAATACTACACAATATATTAATATGTCTTCATATATTTTAATTAAGCAGAAGTAATATTTTAGTTAATATAAATGTGTCTTTCTGTGTCGTGTGTGTATCATATTTAGCCAATCACAGACAAGAGTCTCAATTTCTGCCCGGAGACAAGTGACAGCTCTCCCTGTGGAGGGAAACTTAGGACCTGCGGTTGCCACGGTGATAAGCTTCTGACAAGGTCTCAAATCACTCCGATTTGTGATCAAACCGTATCTCTTACCCAAAAAACAAAAACATTGTGAGAGACACAGAACCCGGCAGATTCTGACAATCTTAATTTTATTCAGATATTCCTTAAAATGATTGAGTAAGCTCAGTGCGAAGACAGTGTCTTCGCACTGTGACAAATGACAAATAAAAAGAAAATGTAAATGTTTCACTTGAAGAAAATGAATGTGTATATAAACTGAAAATATATTTAAAAAAAAAGAATAAATGTGCTTTAATTCACTTTAAGACAGTGTCTTCGCACTGACTGCTGTCTTCGCAAAGTTTCTTTTGAAGAAACTTTTGATTACATTACATTATTATTTTTAGAGTAACGGTGTGCGAGTGGTGAAGCCCCAAAGTTCTCCCAATGCGTTCCAGATTGGCCTGAAAGCGCAAAAACGTGCGCACCAATCGCTAATAAAAGTCACACCACTCGATTCCCGATTAGGGCGCACGTTTCTACGTTTTCACTTTTCGAATTTTCTCAAAGCTGCGGGGAAAAACGTGAACCACAGGAGTGACAGTGAGTGCCTCGTGGCGCAGCCGTGGCACTAATGAGTTTGATTGTGCTTTATTTAAGTTATTACAATCGCTATTGCATTAATCAAACCCATCAAAGTCCTCATCCTCCGTTTCTGCATCAGACAGCTGCTAAATCAACCGTGCCAGTTCCACTTTCTTTGCTGTCAAAGTCTCTTTCCGTGCCATGCCGTTCCGTTACGTCTGCTTTACAATAACACACTGGGCGCACTGCGTCATTGGGCGCGCGGCACATTTTGAAAATAAAATAAGACGTTTATATGCGCCTAATGGTCGCGAAAATACGGTATGTTAGTACTTTGTTTCATTTCCTGCTCCAAACTGAACCATCAACCTGTTTCTCTGTTCCAGGTCCTGGAGTCCAGGCAGCGCTCAGCACCTACAAGCCCCGAGACTACCGTCACCACCAATCAGGCGCCGCGCTGCCTTCTATGTAGCTGCACTGCTTTAGGGCGCCATGGCCACGGGAGCCCAGGGCTACCAGGGCCACGACCCAGGAGCCCAGGGCTACCAGGGCCACCAGGTCCCGGACAAGCCCCAGGGCTACCAGGGCCACGACCCGGGAGCCCAGGGCTACCAGGGCCACCAGGTCCCGGACAAGCCCCAGGGCTACCAGGGCCACGACCCGGGAGCCCAGGGCCACCAGGGCCATGACCCGGGAGCCCAGGGCTACCAGGGCCACCAGGTCCCGGACAAGCCCCAGGGCCACCAGGGCCACCGCGACCACGTCCCGGACCAGGTCCCGGACAAGCCCCGGCCGGCGCCGGCCACCGGGAGACGCCGCAGGGCAACCGATGGGAAGCCCAGAAAGAACTTTCCGTGCCCGGAGTGCCAGAAAGCTTTCAACAGCCTGGAGAAGCTGAAGGTTCACTCGTTCACCCACACCGGGGAGAGACCGTACCGCTGCTCGCACCCCGACTGCAGCAAGGCCTTCGTCTCCAAGTACAAGCTGCTACGGTAACGACCACCGCTACGCTAGCGCCGCGGCAGCACGGCGCTAGCCCAGACCAACGTTGGGACGATACGGAAAACTGAAAAATGCCGGAGCTTCGGTGACGGTGGGCGGTGTCCCGTTATTGATTCATGCTGCAGAATTCTGAATATGGGGTTAGCTCGGGTTGTTCCATCTGTAGCGGGTTACGGGGGTTAGTGTTAGCGCTGGTGTGTACGGGGAAATGGCGGGAAATCTGCGACAGAAGGATCCATCAGTCAAGAAGACGGCGTCCAGACAAGATTAAAAGATCTCTGTCCTCTTTGGTCCAGAAAACCCCAAAAAACCCAACTGTAAAACTGACCAGGAACATAAATCAGAGCGTCATCTGCGTAAAACACCAGACGACACTGAGTATGTAGAACTATAAGTAGCAGGAGCTCCCGTACCACCTCAATTGACACGTTTTCCGTATCGTCCCAACCTTTCTCAAGTTTGGAGTTGTACAGTTTCTGTTCTGCTCTTGTTCTCGTCTCTAAAGTTTGAATGTTTCTCTGTTCTAAAGGCACACGGCGACGCACTCGCCGGAGAAAAACCACAAATGTTCATACTGTGAGAAAATGTTCCACCGCAAGGATCACCTGAAGAACCACCTGCAGACGCACGACCCGCACAAGCAGGCCTTCGCCTGCCGCGAGTGCGGCAAGAGCTACAACACCAAGCTCGGCTTCAAGCGCCACCTGGCGCTGCACGCGGCTAACCGCGGCGACCTCACCTGCCAGGTGTGCCTGCAGCCGTTCGCTAGCACCGCCGCCGTCCTGGAGCACCTGAAGGCTCACGCCGGCAAGCCCTCGGGCGGCGGCGCCAACAAGGAGAAGCGGCACCGCTGCGAGCACTGCGAGCGCCGCTTCTACACCCGCAAGGACGTGCGGCGCCACCTGGTGGTGCACACGGGCCGCAAGGACTTCCTGTGCCAGTTCTGCGCGCAGCGCTTCGGCCGCAAGGACCACCTGACGCGCCACGTGAAGAAGAGCCACCATCGCCGCGGCAACGACGAGCCGTTTAAGGTCAAGACGGAGCCGGCCGACTCGCTGGAGCCCAGCGGCGGCGGCGGCTACGACCCGGCGTCCGGCGGCGTCAAGGGCGAGCTAACGGGAACCTCGTACCCGGTTAGCTCCGTCCTGTTCCCGCCGGGCCCCACGTTTACCTCGTACCAGGACCAGAACCAGAACCTGAAGGGGGAGCTGGAGAGCTACCTGATGGAGCTGCAGAGCGCCGCAGTGCCTTGCTCGTCTGCGGGACTCCAGTCCAAACCGGACCCCCCGGTCCCGGCGGCCCCGGCGGCCATGTTGGAGGCCTCCCAGGACGGGGGCGCTGCTAAAACCGTCGACTCCCTGATGGATTTCTCCCAGCTCTTCAACTTCCTGCCCCTCAACGGGCCTCCGTACGGCCCTGTGGGGGTTCCTGGGGGGCCGGGGGGGCCTCAGGAGACCCAGGTCCAGGTCCAGGGGACCCCCCAGGGGGGGCCAGACCCCCCCCAGGACCCGAGTCCGGGACTCTCCTCCTCCTTCATGTCCAACCTGAGGACGCCGACGACGCTGCCGAGCTTCCACCAGGCCTTTCAGTGACGCACCTGGAACCTGGAACCAGATACACCTGGAACCACAAACACACCTGGAACCAGTTACACCTGCACCAGTCTAGGGATGCCCTCGATACCATTGTTCTCGCACCGAGTACGAGTATTTTAATTTGTGTACTCGCCGATACCGAGCACCGATACGATACTTCTACCACAAAAATAACTAGGCTAAAAATGCAATGAATTGGAAGATTTTGTTTAAAATTCAATTTTAACCAAAACTCTGGCCGGGTGTTCTGCCGATCTTTGCTCCCTGCCGATAAAACGCTACTTTGTGGTTCTGCTGCCGTCGATTTTCAAAGTTTGATTGCCCATCATTTCCCTTCACGATGTAAAAATGCACAGAAAAGGAAGTGGGCTAGGAGTAAAAGAGTCAAACACAGTCACATTGAAGCTCTACAAAAGTAGAAAACCATTAGGTAGCATTTTTCGGCAAAGTAGCAGAAATGGGCAGAACACCAGGATTTCCTCCACGGCCCGGACTCGCTGGGAGCGCTAGCACCCCGGCTAGCGCTCCGGCTAGCACCGCGGCTAGCACCGCGCCGTCAGCCCACAGTCTGTCTTGCTTGTAAAATATGTCCAACTGCTGATGTCCCGCTAGCATTAATTGTCGCTAACCTGAAACGGCTTTTAAACAATTTGTTCCAATTTGAAAGACAAATCCAGGTTTCTGACTAAAAACTCCCAAATCTTTGAAAACAAGTTTTATGTAAATGATCTCGGACACGAGTGAAAACTTGTACTTTGTTAATTTTGGCGAGAAAATGTGCATTTGACTTGATAAACTTGTACAATTGGAAGAAAAAACTGACTTTGAATGTATAAATATGCAAATTTGGCCAAGAATTCTGACTTTCCCCCTAGAGGCGCTAACCAGTAGCTACAACAACAATGAAGTATCGGTGCGCGGTATCGGAGAATCTTAGCGAATACAAGTACGAGTTTATGAGAGCAGTATCGGCTATCGGTATCGGGGCATCCCTAAACCACACACACCTGCATCTAATCCCTAAACCACACACACCTGCATCTAATCATACCTCTATCCAGTCACACCTGCATCTACACACCTGGAACCACACACCTGCATACCTGGAACCACACACCTGCACACCTGGAACCACACACCTGCACACCTGGAACCACACACCTGCATACCTGGAACCACACACCTGGAACCACACACCTGGAACCACACACCTGCACACCTGGAACCACACACCTGCATACCTGGAACCACACACCTGCACACCTGGAACCACACACCTGCATACCTGGAACCACACACCTGCATACCTCCATCAGTCAGACCAGACTCCAGTCACACCTGGAAACACCTGCAGTCGGAGTTCCAGGTTGGAAGTTTGACCTTTTCGCCGCCGCTGCGGCCGGATTTCCAAACCAGCACCTGATCCTGTTTCACCAGCCACTTTATCAATAACCGCATATGAAGAACTTGTTTTTATTATGTTTATTTTTATATCCAGTTACAGAGAAACTACTTACCTGTATTAGTTTTGGTAAGAACGACCATCGCGTCGACGTCGTTTCCTCCGACGCTGACGAACTTCCCCGACCCTTTTCTGAGCACGACGTGTTGCAACTTTAGTTATTATTATTATTATTTTACTGAGATTTTACTGAAACGGCTCCAAACTCGGTTTTTACTTAAAGGTTGGTTAGCGTAGGTTGCTATGTTAGCGTCGGTTGCTATGCTACCTGAACTCACCTGTATAATCACCTGTGGAAGTGACGGGCGCTAACGTCCCGTTATCGTGAGTTAGCTCGAGTTAGCTCCAGTTGGCTCCAGTTAGCTCCAGTTAGCTCCAGTTAGCTCCAGTTAGCTCGAGTCTGTCGGACGGGCGTCTTCTGTCCTGAACCGTGATTGGCTGCTCAGGTGTTTTGGGGGCGTGGCTTCAGAAGTGTTGTCATTTTTCAAAGATTCGGTTATTTCTGATGTTTTTCTAACATCGTGGACTTTTATAAACTTTCCAAGTTTTTATAAAAACTAGTTGAGACTTTATAAACTCACATTTAGGAGAAAACTTATATAAAATAGAACATTTATTAGTTTACAAATGTACAAATCTGAAAGGGAAAAAAGTTTAAATTCATTTCACATTTGTAAGAAAACTTATGAAATCATGAATTTACAAAGTCTTGAAAGAATTAAATTGTAACAAAGTGACAACAAATCATAAACCTTCGAGTTTGTAATATAGAACTTGATTTTTAAACAATTTGTTCCAATTTGAAAGACAAATCCAGGTTTCTGACTAAAAACCTTACAAAGTTTTATGTAAATAATCTCGGACACGAGTGAAAACGTGTGTTAATTTTGCGGGAAAATTAGCATTTGACTTGATAAACTTGTACAATTGGAAGAAAAAACTGACTTTGAATGTTTAAATATGCAAATTTGGCCAAGAATTCTGACTTTATAAACTTTGAAAAACCTAGACGTGAGACTTTATAAACATTTGAGAGACAGAAACTGAGAATTTGTGCCTTTAGAACCGTGTACGTTTATGGGAGAAACGTCAGAAACTGTGACTTTATTTTCTAACGTGGAGAGTTGAGAGAGAAACGCTGCTGCAGGAAGACGCCTGAACGCACCACGATGATGCTGCTTTTAGATGGAAACAGGACAGATTTGAAAATGTAAAGTTCAAATTCAATTTGAGAAATAAGAGGAATTAAGTTAATTAAGCGACGGTCGTCCCCAGGTGCTGTTTCCATGGCGACGGCCTCTGAACCACGAAGGGAGAGCTTCAGGTTCTTTCAGCTCAGAATCAGCCAGTTTACCCAGAATGCCTTGCAGGTCTGACCTCCACCTGGTGCCTTATTTGAAGCGATGTCGGTTTAGTGAAGGTCGTTTATGTTGTCGTCCCCGTTTCCTGGTTAACGAAGCATCCTCCCGTAGCCTCCCGTGCCTAGCCTAGCCTAGCGCCGCCTAGCCTAGCACCACCTAGCCTAGCACCACCTAGCCTAGCCTAGTGCCACCTAGCCTAGCCTAGCACCCCCTAACCTAGCCTAGCGCCACCTAGCCTAGCCTAGTGCCACCTAGCCCAGCCTAGCCTAGCGCCACCTAGCCCAGCCTAGTCTAGCACCACCTAGCCCAGCCTAGCCTAGCGCCACCTAGTCTAGCCCAGCCTAGCCTAGCGCTACCTAGCCTAGCCTAGCCTAGCACCACCTAGTCCAGCCTAGCCTAGCACCACCTAGCATAGCACCACCTAGCCCAGCCTAGCCTAGCACCACCTAGCCTACCACCGCTAAGCCTAGCCCAGCCTAGCGCCACCTAGTCTAGCCCAGCCTAGCCTAGCGCTACCTAGCCTAGCGCCACCTAGCCTAGCCTAGCGCCACCTAGCCTAGCCTAGCACCACCTAGCCTAGCCTAGTGCCACCTAGTCTAGCCCAGCCTAGCCTAGCGCTACCTAGCCCAGCCTAGCCTAGCACCGGAACCTCCTGCTGCTCTGGATTCTTGTCTCCACATGCGGCGGAATCGAACCGCCGTTGCTGCTCAGACGAGGCTCGTCCTCGACCTCAGCCTAGCCTAGCCTAGCTAGCTGCTCAGCTTGGATTCTCACGTTTCTGCTTCTACGGGAAAATAATGTTCTCAGTCGTTTCCACGGAGACGCGCCTTAAGGACGCTAGCTGCTACTGACGCTAGCTGCTACTGACGCTAGCTGCTACTGACGCTAGCTGCTACTGAAACTTCAGAAAAACTCTCAACCGAGTCCTAATAACTCTCCGCTCTGAATCTCCTGAAGGTTTGTTCGTTCTACAGAAACTTCTAGCACATTGCTACTCGTTATTTTTTGGTAATCGCAGCACTTTTATCTCCTCCAACACCTTGTTTTTAAAGCGTATTCCAGATGTGTAGAAATATATTTAGCTTTTTCTAGAGGATGTAAATACCAGATGTTTATTTTTGCAGGTACAGTTTGTTTGACGTTGTTTTCTCGGTTGCTTTTATTGCACAAAAACTCCTCCGTTTTCCTCACCGAGGTCGCCTTCAGGTGCAGGTCCGGTTACCCCGGTAACGGGCCGTAGCCACGCCCACCTGGACCCGGACGGCTAGCCTAGCCTAGCCTAGCCCGGTGAGGCTTCAAACCCATAAGCTCCGGCGTTTCCAGTGAACTACGTTAGAAAAACTGCAAATCGTCGGGGTTTTCGGAACTAGCTGCTAACAACCATTAGCTGCTAACAACCGTTAGCTGCTAACAAGCGTCCGGCGCCCCTCGCGGCTCCGGACCTTCTTTTCTACTCGTGTTTTTGTCTGTTTGAACTGAACGTCCCGTCGTTCCGACGTCCCAGACAAGACCCCAATATCTGGGAGGGAAAATGTCAAAAATCATAAAGATTGTGAACTTGGTGACAAGTTTTTGATATTTGGCATGTTAGTTATGACATAAGGTTTTCAAAAACCACCAAACAAATGGTGACGCCCCCTAGTGGCCGGTTTGCAGAACATTCTAAATATCTCCCGCCGAAAAGACCAAAGGTCAAATCTCAGCTTCTCTTAGTCCTAGATTGTTGTTTATCGTCACTTTCTCTACTTTTTTGGTGCTAGGAATTCAATTCTGAGATAAATGTCCTATTTCAAGGTCATGTTGAAGGTCAAATGTCAAGGTCATGTTGAAGGTCAAATTAAATTTTCAAGGTCATTTTTTGCCCAAAAATCTCCATATCTCTAGAATGAAGTCACATAGAAAGATTATATAGGGCTCTAGATCCATATTTTCACCCCCAAGGAAGGCAGTTTTAACTTTTTTCTCGAGATTGTACTTCAACATTTATCTCAACATTTCCACTTTTTTCTCAACATTTCCACTTTTCTATTAAAGAAAACATTTCCAATCAAAGAAAAACAGTTTTCAAATGTATTTTTTTGAGTCTCAAATATTTTTTTTTGCATTCAAACACTTTTTTTCTTTGATTGAAACAATTTTTTTGATTGAAGTAACTTTTTTTTTAATTGAAAATATAGTTTTTGATTGAAGCAATCTTTTTTCTTTGAATAATTAAGACACTATCTTCTCACTTATTGATTCATTTTGAATGTTCTGCAAACCGGCCACTAGGGGGCGGTGGTTTTTGAAAACCTTATGTTCAAAACACCAAATATCAAAAACTGGTCACCAAGTGCAGGATTTCCATGAATTCCCTCCCAGCTAGGAGGACGGGTCCCGGACGGGCCCCAGATTTTGGACCCGGTCCCGGACGGGACCCTGATCCCGGACGGGCCCCAGATTTGGGACCCGGACTCGGTCCCGGACGGGCCCCAGATTTGGGACCCGGACTGGGACCTGGTCTTCGGGCCTCGGGCGTTCAGAGCCATTCCAGTGTCGGACCCGGATCTCAGACTAAACTCTCCAAACTACTGTCGTACTCGTTGTAAAAGCACGTAAACGTATAGAAGTATTCCATGTTAATGTGTTTAATGTTTATAGGTGTAAAGTAACTATTAAAGCCGCAGCTTTGATCTGTTCTGTTTTTACGTGTGACATCATCCAAAGAACCAGATTATTTAATAACCTGATTTTATTTCACATATTTGCTGCTATGAGGAGTTTCTGACGACGACTCTGTTTTTACTCGTGTTTATGAAAAAAGTTCAATAAACTCCAGAGAAACTTTGTGTGTTTGCTGTTTTTACTCCGGAGGGGGGGCAGTCGTCATGGTAACCGGGGTCATCGGGTGGAGCTGTAGGTGCAGCCACCGTCCTGCGGGGGGCGGCAGAGGCCCGGGTGGTCCTGGTACCCTACGTCCCACCGGGCCGGACCACATCCTGGACCTGGACCAGGACCAGAACCTGAACCTGAACCAGGGGTCGGATTCACCAATATATTCTTAAGAACGATCTTAAGAAATGTCTTAAGATCTAAAATTAAGAAGTTCATAAGAAAGTTCTTCAGTGCAATTCCTCAATATTTTCTTAAGAACCGTCTTAGGAACTGTAATTTCTTACCAATTTCTTATTTTTCTACTTAAGAACTTCTTAAAATATGACTACCTGAAATGGCACTGCATACTACATGCTACATACTGCATCAGTATGTACTGTATACTGCATACTACATGCTACATACTGCATCAGTATGTACTGTATACTGCATACTACATGCTACATACTGCATCAGTATGTACTGTATACTGCATACTACATGCTACATACTGCATCAGTATGTACTGTATACTGCATACTACATGCTACATACTGCATCAGTATGTACTGTATACTGCATACTACATACTGCATCAGTATGTACTTATACTGCATACTAAGTACTACATGCTACATACTGCATCAGTATGTACTGTATACTGCATACTAAGTACTACATGCTACATACTGCATCAGTATGTACTGTATACTGCATACTAAGTACTACATGCTACATACTGCATCAGTATGTACTGTATACTGAATACTACATACTACATACTGCATCAGTATGTACTGTATACTGCATACTACATACTGCATCAGTATGTACTGTATACTGCATACTGCATACTACATACTGCATCAGTATGTACTGTATACTACATACTAAATGAAGGATTCAGCCTGAACATCAGAGCCGTCACAATTTTAATAAATGTATTAAAATGAACATATCAGTGTATTGAATTTCATTTTGTTTTATTAAGCTACATATGTTTGGGTTTTTATTTAGTGCACCTTTACGTACTTGGTATACAAAATTATATTTATTATTCTTTTCATTCAGGTTTACCTTTTCACAGGAGAAACTTTAAGACAAGTTTGTCTTAAAGTTAAGAAAAAAGTCAAGAACAAATTTGAGAACTTTTATTTCAAGAAAACCATTTATTCTTCTTTTTTTTTTAAGAAGAAAGTTGAGAAAATACTTTTTAGGAGAATATGATTCTCTTTTTTCTTCTTAAGACTGAACTTAAGAAAAAAATGACACTTAAGAAGATTTTTTTTCTTAAGAATGTTTTGTGAATCCGGTCCCTGGTCCAGAACCTGGACCAGGACCTGGTGGAGGAAATGCATAATTTAGCCACTATAACAAAGAATAATATATAAATAATAATAATGTCATAATCCGTGTATATATCACGACCACGGATTCCATTGACTTTGCATGGTACAATATCCGTGGTGCTAACACGGAATTATAACATTTTCCGTGTATATACCACGGAAAATAGTGGTGAGAGGTCGTGGGCATTTCATGGATTTTTGTGAGATCAGGTTGTTTTAGTCTGTGGTGTATTTAGTTTTAGTCTGTGGTGTAGAGAGTTTTAGTCTGTGGTGTAGAGAGTTTTAGTCTGTGGTGTATTTAGTTTTAGTCTGTGGTGTAGAGAGTTTTAGTCTGTGGTGTATTTAGTTTTAGTCTGTGGTGTAGAGAGTTTTAGTCTGTGGTGTAGAGAGTTTTAGTCTGTGGTGTATTTAGTTTTAGTCTGTGGTGTAGAGAGTTTTAGTCTGTGGTGTAGAGAGTTTTAGTCTGTGGTGTAGAGAGTTTTAGTCTGTGGTGTAGAGAGTTTTAGTCTGTGGTGTAGAGAGTTTTAGTCTGTGGTGTAGAGAGTTTTAGTCTGTGGTGTAGAGAGTTTTAGTCTGTGGTGTAGAGAGTTTTAGTCTGTGGTGTAGAGAGTTTTAGTCTGTGGTGTAGAGAGTTTTAGTCTGTGGTGTATTTAGTTTTAGTCTGTGGTGTAGAGAGTTTTAGTCTGTGGTGTAGAGAGTTTTAGTCTGTGGTGTAGAGAGTTTTAGTCTGTGGTGTAGAGAGTTTTAGTCTGTGGTGTAGAGAGTTTTAGTCTGTGGTGTAGAGAGTTTTAGTCTGTGGTGTAGAGAGTTTTAGTCTGTGGTGTAGAGAGTTTTAGTCTGTGGTGTAGAGAGTTTTAGTCTGTGGTGTAGAGAGTTTTAGTCTGTGGTGTAGAGAGTTTTAGTCTGTGGTGTAGAGAGTTTTAGTCTGCACAAAAGGCAGGAATAAACGAGCCAAATGAGTGACAAAAGCAATTTACAGTCAGATGTGTCTGTGGCCAAATGCCGTTATCAGGCATTTGTCATGAATATCATTCAGTTGTAAATGATCCCATAGGGAGTTCTCGTGGTTCAAGTCTTTGTTGAAACCTGTTCCAAGGTGTCGGCCCTGCAGGGACGAGGAAGCTGGAGTTTCACATCAGCCACGGCGTCACAATACCTCGTCACTTCCAATCTCAGGCCTGGTTGAGGAGTACAAATGTGCCAAAATAAGGTTGAAAATGACTCTTCCAGAATCCCGGGATCCATGCGTCAGAGATGCTGCTCCAAACCTAGCAACGGGGAGGAAATGGGGACCCAGCCTGCAACGTTAGTTCCAGATAGTCAAACTTAGCCATTAAATGTTAAAACGGCTGCCATAAATGACTGTCTGAACGGACAAACATTGAAGAACCGGTTCCCTAAAGTTCTTTCAAAATAAAACACGTCACTGAAACGTTGGTTGGTAGGACCTGATGACTCAGAGATATAAGAATAAAGTTTGAGTGGCTACACATCTAAATGTAACTACACATAAACTGGTTCCTGTCGGATCAGAAAACTAAACCATCACAAGAAACAAGTCGTTTGAACAGATTCTGCTTTAATGTAAAAACTTGATGTTTTACACAAACAACGTTCACAAGAGACAGAAAAAAACGTGACATCATCACCGCAGGAAAGTGGGCGGAGCCTGTGGTCACATGATGGTGATTCTCTCCGGGGGGCGGAGCCTGTGATCACATGACGGTGACCCGCTCCCATTCTCATTTCATTTAATTTAATTTCTCATTTATTTGTTATAGAGGGACACTGTACATTAATGAACATTTAAAAGTGTTTATACCACGGTCTGTTTAATACTGGATTCTGATTGGCTGCAGGTGGAGGTTAAAAGTGATAACAGACACCTAGAAAACAAGTTTGGTCAAACTGCCTGATAACTTTAATATCATTGTGCTAAGTGAGCGTGGTATAAGCGGATAACGCCCTTCCAGGTGACATTAACACAAATATATTCATGATAATGTAAACTCGTCGGGCTTTATATGGAGCCAAATCCAGGCCAAAAGTTTTGCTAATTTGAAAATAAAATTTGAACCTGAAAATTCTTTTTTACAGTTTCAATTTTTTTATTTTCAGTTTCAGAACTTTTTATTTCAGTTTCAGATCTTTTTTTTTTCAGTTTCAAATTTTTTTTTTCAGTTTCAGACTTTTGGCCCCGATGTGGCCTAGGGGGCGTGGCCTCAACTGAGAGTTCCTGAAGTGTTGAATCAACTTCTACTGATAACTTCTGCTCCCTACGTTACTGAAGGCAACATGACTGAGGAACGTCCCCCGCCTTCTCTGTTCTGCTGTCACTCATGATGCCACGCCCCTCTCAGTTGATGCCACGCCCCTCTCAGTTGATGCCACGCCCCCCACGCCACATCGAGGCCACAAGTCTGAAACTGAAAAAAAAAGATTTGAAACTGAAAAAAAAGAAGTGAAACTGAAAAAAAAGATGTGAAACTGAAAAAAAGAAGTGAAACTGAAAAAAAAGATTTGAAACTGAAAAAAAAGAAGTGAAACTGAAAAAAAAGATTTGAAACTGAAAAAAAAGAAGTGAAACTGAAAAAAAAGATTTGAAACTGAAAAAAAAGAAGTGAAACTGAAAAAAAAAGATGTGAAACTGAAAAAAAAGATCTGAAACTGAAATAAAGATCAGATACCGAAAATAAAAAAATTGAAACTGTAAAAAAGAATTTTCAGGTTAAAATTTTATTTTCAAATTAGCAAAACTTTTGGCCTTGATTTGGCTCCATATCTTTATCTCTTACAAATGCACCCAATTGTAGCCAAAAGGCCAATTTCCATTGGCAGTCCTCCTTGATGGGCGGGGTCTGTGGTCACATGACCATCACTCTCTCCGGGGGCGGGGCCTCTGGTCACATGACGGTGATTCCCTCCGGGGGCGGGGCCTCCGACGGGTCACATGACGGTGATTCTCTCCGGCGACGCCCCGGCGGCCGAGCCCACCGGCTCCAGCCTCCGTCCCCGTCCCCGGTCCCGGTCCCGGTCCGGGTCCAGGTCCAGGCCCCGGCGGAGCCGGGTCAGCCGGGACTTGAGGGGCGGCAGCAGCAGCAGCAGCTTCCCCAGAACCACCAGGCCCGGCAGAACCAGCGCCACCACGAAGCTGGGGGGCAGGAAGAACCGGTACTGGGTCCCCTCCAGGACCCGCCGCCACCCGTACAGAAGCCCGTGGAGCAGAACCAGAACCAGGGACACGTAGCCCAGAGAGGACTGGAACACAGAACAGAACAGGGTTAACCAGGACCAGAACCAGAACCACCAGAACACCAGTCCAGGAACCAGAGAACCGTTCTAGACCTGGAACCTGGTGTGAGGTTAATCAACCTTTAAACTTGTTTTGTCCTTATGAAACTGTCACATGCTTTATTAACAGAACAGGTGATGGAGGTGATGGAGGTGATGGAGGTGACGGAGCTGATGGAGGTGATGGAGCTGATGGAGGTGATGGAGCTGATGGAGGTGATGGAGCTGATGGAGGTGATGGAGCTGATGGAGGTGATGGAGCTGATGGAGGTGACGGATGAATTTCGACTTTTTTCTAAAAAATTCAACTTTTTCTCATAATTTCAACTTTTTTCTCAAAATTTTTACTTTTTTCTAAAAAGTTTCGACTTTTTTCTACAAAATTTCGACTTTTTTCTCAAAATTTTGACTTTTTTCTAAAAAGTTTCAACTTTTTTCTAAAAAATTTCGACTTTTTTCTAAAAAATTTCATCTTTTTTCTCAAAATTTCAACTTTTTTCTAAAAAATTTTGACTTTTTTCTCAAAATTTCAACTTTTTTCTCTAAATTTTGAGATTTCCCGACTTTTTCTGAAACATTTCGACGGAGCTGACGGAGGTCCAGACTCACCTGGATGAAGCTGAACTCCCTCCAGTTGAGGGCGGAGCTGACGGAGCTGATGGAGGTGATGGAGGTGATGGAGGTGACGGAGCTGATGGAGCTGATGGAGGTGATGGAGGTGACGGAGCTGATGGGGGATTATGGAGGTGATGGAGGTGATGGAGCTGATGGAGCTGATGGAGGTGATGGAGGTGATGGAGGTGATGGAGCTGATGGAGGTGATGGAGCTGATGGAGGTGATGGAGCTGATGGAGCTGATGGAGCTGATGGAGGTGATGGAGCTGATGGAGGTGATGGAGGTGATGGAGGTGATGGAGGTGATGGAGCTGATGGAGCTGATGGAGGTGATGGAGGTGATGGAGCTGATGGAGGTGATGGAGCTGATGGAGCTGATGGAGGTGATGGAGCTGATGGAGCAGACTCACCTGGATGAAGCTGAACTCCCTCCAGTTGAGGGCGGAGCTGACGGAGCTGATGGAGGTCACGGCCAGCAGGGCCAGCAGGCCGAAGCTCATCACCCCGAAGGAAACGTACATCTCCACCCTCCACACCTCCTCCTCGTTCCACGAGTTCTCCACGTCGGCGTGGACCTGCGGAGACAGAGGGGGTTAGGGTTAGACCTGGACCTGGACCAGGACCTGGACCTGCAGGACCTGGACCAGGTCCTGGACCTGGACCTGGACCTGCAGGACCTGGTCCTGCTGACACAGAGGGGGGTTAGGGTTAGACCTGGACCTGGACCTGGACCTGCAGGACCAGGACCTGCAGGACCAGGACCTGGACCTGCAGGACCTGGACCTGCAGGACCAGGACCAGGACCTGCAGGACCAGGACCAGGACCTGCAGGACCAGGACCTGGACCTGCAGGACCTGGACCTGGACCTGCGGACACGGAGGGGGGTTAGGGTTAGACCTGGACCTGCAGGACCAGGACCTGGACCACACAGATGTTCCTCAGATGTTCTCCAGATGTTTTTAACTCACTCACGTTTAACTCACGTTTAACTCACGTTAACTCACGTTTAACTCACGTTTACTCACGTTTACTCACGTTTAACTCACGTTAACTCACGTTAACTCACGTTTAACTCACGTTAACTCACGTTTAACTCACGTTTAACTCACGTTAACTCACGTTTAACTCACGTTTAACTCACGTTAACTCAAGTTTAACTCACGTTTAACTCACGTTAACTCACGTTTAACTCACGTTTACTCACGTTTACTCACGTTTAACTCACGTTAACTCACGTTTAACTCACGTTAACTCACGTTAACTCACGTTAACTCACGTTAACTCGCGTTTAACTCGCGTTTAACTCACGTTTAACTCGCGTTTAACTCACGTTTAACTCACGTTAACTCACGTTAACTCACGTTAACTCACATTTAACTCACGTTAACTCACGTTTAACTCACGTTAACTCACGTTTAACTCACGTTAACTCACGTTTAACTCACATTTAACTCACATTTAACTCACGTTAACTCACGTTTAACTCACATTTAACTCACATTTAACTCACGTTAACTCACGTTTAACTCACATTTAACTCACGTTTAACTCACGTTAACTCGCGTTTAACTCGCGTTTAACTCACATTTACTCACGTTTAACTTGCGTTAACTCGTGTTTACTCATGTTTAACTCGCGTTTACTCACGTTTAACTTGCGTTAACTCACGTTTACTCACGTTTAACTTGCGTTTAACTCACATTTACTCACGTTTAACTTGCGTTAACTCGCGTTTAACTCGCGTTTAACTCACATTTACTCACGTTTAACTTGCGTTAACTCGTGTTTACTCATGTTTAACTCGCGTTTACTCACGTTTAACTTGCGTTAACTCACATTTACTCACGTTTAACTTGCGTTTAACTCACATTTACTCACGTTTAACTTGCGTTAACTCGTGTTTACTCATGTTTAACTCGCGTTTACTCACGTTTAACTTGCGTTAACTCACGTTTACTCACGTTAACTCACTTTAACTCACGTTAACTCGCGTTAACTCGCGTTTAACTCGCATTAACTCGCATTTAACTCGAGTTAACTCGCGTTAACTCGCGTTTAACTCACATTTAACTCGCGTTTAACTCACGTTTAACTCACGTTTAACTCACGTTTACTCACGTTTAACTCACGTTTAACTCACGTTAACTCACATTTAACTCACGTTTAACTCGCGTTTAACTCACGTTTAACTCACGTTTACTCACGTTTACTCACGTTTAACTCACGTTAACTCACATTTAACTCACGTTTAACTCGCGTTTAACTCACGTTTAACTCACGTTTACTCACGTTTAACTCACGTTTAACTCGCGTTTAACTCGCGTTTAACTCACGTTTACTCACGTTTAACTCACGTTAACTCACGTTAACTCACGTTTAACTCACGTTTAACTCGCGTTTAACTCACGTTTACTCACGTTTAACTCACGTTAACTCACGTTAACTCACATTTAACTCACGTTTAACTCGCGTTTAACTCACGTTTACTCACGTTAACTCACGTTTAACTCACGTTTAACTCGCGTTTAACTCGCGTTTAACTCACGTTTACTCACGTTTAACTCACGTTAACTCACGTTAACTCACGTTTAACTCACGTTAACTCACGTTTAACTCACGTTTAACTCACGTTTAACTCGCGTTAACTCACGTTAACTCACGTTTAACTCACGTTAACTCACGTTTAACTCACGTTTACTCACGTTTAACTCACGTTAACTCACGTTAACTCACGTTTAACTCACGTTTACTCACGTTTAACTCACGTTAACTCGCGTTTAACTCACGTTTAACTCACGTTTAACTCACGTTTAACTCGCGTTTAACTCACGTTTAACTCACGTTTACTCACGTTTAACTCACGTTTAACTCACGTTTAACTCACGTTTACTCACGTTTAACTCACGTTTAACTCACGTTTACTCACGTTTACTCACGTTAACTCAAGTTTAACTCACGTTTAACTCGAGTTTAACTCGCGTTTAACTCACGTTTAACTCACGTTAACTCACGTTAACTCGCGTTTAACTCACGTTAACTCACGTTTAACTCACGTTAACTCACGTTTAACTCACATTTAACTCACATTTAACTCACGTTAACTCACGTTTAACTCACATTTAACTCACATTTAACTCACGTTAACTCACGTTTAACTCACATTTAACTCACATTTAACTCACGTTAACTCACGTTTAACTCACATTTAACTCACGTTTAACTCACGTTAACTCGCGTTTAACTCGCGTTTAACTCACATTTACTCACGTTTAACTTGCGTTAACTCGTGTTTACTCATGTTTAACTCGCGTTTACTCACGTTTAACTTGCGTTAACTCACATTTACTCACGTTTAACTTGCGTTAACTCGTGTTTACTCATGTTTAACTCGCGTTTACTCACGTTTAACTTGCGTTAACTCACGTTTACTCACGTTAACTCACTTTAACTCACGTTAACTCGCGTTAACTCGCGTTTAACTCGCATTAACTCGCATTTAACTCGAGTTAACTCGCGTTAACTCGCGTTTAACTCACATTTAACTCGCGTTTAACTCACGTTTAACTCACGTTTAACTCACGTTTACTCACGTTTACTCACGTTTAACTCACGTTAACTCACATTTAACTCACGTTTAACTCGCGTTTAACTCACGTTTAACTCACGTTTAACTCACGTTTACTCACGTTTAACTCACGTTTACTCACGTTAACTCACGTTTAACTCACGTTTAACTCGCGTTTAACTCACGTTTAACTCACGTTTACTCACGTTTAACTCACGTTAACTCACGTTTACTCACGTTTAACTCACGTTAACTCACATTTAACTCACGTTTAACTCGCGTTTAACTCGCGTTTAACTCACGTTAACTCACGTTAACTCACGTTAACTCGCGTTTAACTCACGTTTAACTCACGTTTACTCACGTTTAACTCACGTTTAACTCACGTTTAACTCACGTTTACTCACGTTTAACTCACGTTTAACTCACGTTAACTCACGTTAACTCACGTTAACTCACGTTAACTCACGTTTAACTCGCGTTTAACTCACGTTTAACTCGCGTTTAACTCACGTTAACTCACGTTAACTCACGTTTAACTCGCGTTTAACTCACGTTTAACTCGCGTTTAACTCGTGTTAACTCACGTTAACTCACGTTAACTCACGTTTAACTCGCGTTTAACTCACGTTTAACTCGCGTTTAACTCGCGTTAACTCACGTTAACTCACGTTAACTCACGTTAACTCACGTTAACTCACGTTAACTCACGTTAACTCACGTTAACTCACGTTTAACTCACGTTTAACTCACGTTAACTCACATTTACTCACGTTTAACTTGCGTTAACTCGTGTTTACTCATGTTTAACTCGCGTTTACTCACGTTTAACTTGCGTTAACTCACATTTACTCACGTTTAACTTGCGTTAACTCGTGTTTACTCATGTTTAACTCGCGTTTACTCACGTTTAACTTGCGTTAACTCACGTTTACTCACGTTAACTCACTTTAACTCACGTTTAACTCGCGTTAACTCACGTTTAACTCGCGTTAACTCGCGTTAACTCGCGTTTAACTCGCATTAACTCGCATTTAACTCGAGTTAACTCGCGTTAACTCACGTTTAACTCGCGTTAACTCGCGTTAACTCGCGTTTAACTCGCATTAACTCGCATTTAACTCGAGTTAACTCGCGTTAACTCGCATTTAACTCACATTTAACTCGCGTTTAACTCACGTTTAACTCACGTTTAACTCACGTTTAACTCACGTTTAACTCACGTTAACTCACATTTAACTCACGTTTAACTCACGTTTACTCACGTTTAACTCACGTTAACTCACGTTAACTCACGTTAACTCACGTTTAACTCACGTTTACTCACGTTTAACTCGCGTTTAACTCACGTTTAACTCACGTTTACTCACGTTTAACTCACGTTAACTCGCGTTTAACTCACGTTAACTCACGTTTAACTCGCGTTTAACTCACGTTTAACTCACATTTAACTCACGTTTAACTCACATTTAACTCACGTTAACTCACGTTTAACTCACGTTTACTCACGTTTAACTCACGTTTAACTCACGTTTACTCACGTTTAACTCACGTTTAACTCACGTTTAACTCACGTTTAACTCACGTTTAACTCACGTTTACTCACGTTTAACTCACGTTAACTCGCGTTTAACTCACGTTAACTCGCGTTTAACTCGCGTTAACTCACGTTTAACTCACGTTAACTCACGTTTAACTCACGTTTAACTCGCGTTAACTCACGTTAACTCACGTTTAACTCACGTTAACTCACGTTTAACTCACGTTTACTCACGTTTAACTCACGTTAACTCACGTTAACTCACGTTTAACTCACGTTTACTCACGTTTAACTCACGTTAACTCGCGTTTAACTCACGTTTAACTCACATTTAACTCACGTTTAACTCGCGTTTAACTCACGTTTAACTCACGTTTACTCACGTTTAACTCACGTTTAACTCACGTTTAACTCACGTTTACTCACGTTTAACTCACGTTTAACTCACGTTTACTCACGTTTACTCACGTTAACTCAAGTTTAACTCACGTTTAACTCGAGTTTAACTCGCGTTTAACTCACGTTTAACTCACGTTAACTCACGTTAACTCGCGTTTAACTCACGTTAACTCACGTTTAACTCACGTTAACTCACGTTAACTCGCGTTTAACTCACGTTTAACTCGCGTTTAACTCGCGTTAACTCACGTTTAACTCACGTTAACTCACGTTTAACTCACGTTAACTCACGTTTAACTCACGTTTAACTCACGTTTAACTCACGTTTAACTCACGTTTACTCACGTTAACTCACGTTTAACTCACGTTTACTCACGTTAACTCACGTTTAACTCACGTTAACTCACGTTTAACTCACGTTTAACTCACGTTTAACTCACGTTTAACTCACGTTAACTCACGTTAACTCACGTTTAACTCACGTTAACTCACGTTAACTCACGTTAACTCACGTTAACTCACGTTTAACTCGCGTTTAACTCACGTTTAACTCGCGTTTAACTCACGTTAACTCACGTTAACTCACGTTTAACTCGCGTTTAACTCACGTTTAACTCGCGTTTAACTCACGTTTAACTCGCGTTAACTCACGTTAACTCACGTTAACTCACGTTAACTCACGTTAACTCACGTTAACTCACGTTAACTCACGTTTAACTCACGTTTAACTCACGTTAACTCACATTTACTCACGTTTAACTTGCGTTAACTCGTGTTTACTCATGTTTAACTCGCGTTTACTCACGTTTAACTTGCGTTAACTCACGTTTACTCACGTTAACTCACTTTAACTCACGTTTAACTCGCGTTAACTCACGTTTAACTCGCGTTAACTCGCGTTAACTCGCGTTTAACTCGCATTAACTCGCATTTAACTCGAGTTAACTCGCGTTAACTCGCATTTAACTCACATTTAACTCGCGTTTAACTCACGTTTAACTCACGTTTAACTCACGTTTACTCACGTTTAACTCGCGTTTAACTCGCATTAACTCGCATTTAACTCGAGTTAACTCACGTTAACTCACATTTAACTCACGTTTAACTCGCGTTTAACTCACGTTTAACTCACGTTTAACTCACGTTTACTCACGTTAACTCACGTTAACTCACGTTAACTCACGTTTAACTCACGTTAACTCACGTTAACTCACGTTTAACTCACGTTTACTCACGTTTAACTCACGTTAACTCACGTTAACTCACGTTTAACTCACGTTTACTCACGTTTAACTCGCGTTTAACTCACGTTTAACTCACGTTTACTCACGTTTAACTCACGTTAACTTGCGTTTAACTCACGTTAACTCACGTTTAACTCGCGTTTAACTCACGTTTAACTCACATTTAACTCACGTTTAACTCACATTTAACTCACGTTAACTCACGTTTAACTCACGTTTACTCACGTTTAACTCACGTTTACTCACGTTTAACTCACGTTAACTCGCGTTTAACTCGCGTTAACTCACGTTTAACTCACGTTAACTCACGTTTAACTCACGTTTAACTCACATTTAACTCACGTTTAACTCACGTTTAACTCACGTTTACTCACGTTTAACTCACGTTTAACTCACGTTTACTCACGTTTAACTCACGTTAACTCGCGTTTAACTCGCGTTAACTCACGTTTAACTCACGTTAACTCACGTTTAACTCACGTTTAACTCACATTTAACTCACGTTTAACTCACGTTTAACTCACGTTTACTCACGTTTAACTCACGTTTAACTCACGTTTACTCACGTTTAACTCACGTTAACTCGCGTTTAACTCGCGTTAACTCACGTTTAACTCACGTTAACTCACGTTTAACTCACGTTTAAATCACATTTAACTCACGTTTAACTCACGTTTAACTCACGTTTAACTCACGTTTACTCACGTTTAACTCACGTTAACTCACGTTAACTCACGTTTAACTCACGTTTAACTCACGTTTAACTCACGTTTACTCACGTTTAACTCACGTTTAACTCACGTTTACTCACGTTTACTCACGTTAACTCAAGTTTAACTCACGTTTAACTCGAGTTTAACTCGCGTTTAACTCACGTTTAACTCACGTTAACTCACGTTAACTCGCGTTTAACTCACGTTAACTCACGTTTAACTCACGTTAACTCACGTTTAACTCACATTTAACTCACATTTAACTCACGTTAACTCACGTTTAACTCACATTTAACTCACATTTAACTCACGTTAACTCACGTTTAACTCACATTTAACTCACATTTAACTCACGTTAACTCACGTTTAACTCACATTTAACTCACGTTTAACTCACGTTAACTCACGTTTAACTCGCGTTTAACTCACATTTACTCACGTTTAACTTGCGTTAACTCGTGTTTACTCATGTTTAACTCGCGTTTACTCACGTTTAACTTGCGTTAACTCACATTTACTCACGTTTAACTTGCGTTTAACTCACATTTACTCACGTTTAACTTGCGTTAACTCGTGTTTACTCATGTTTAACTCGCGTTTACTCACGTTTAACTTGCGTTAACTCACGTTTACTCACGTTAACTCACTTTAACTCACGTTAACTCGCGTTAACTCACGTTTAACTCACGTTTAACTCACGTTTACTCACGTTTAACTCACGTTAACTCACGTTAACTCACGTTTAACTCACGTTAACTCACGTTTAACTCACGTTTAACTCACGTTAACTCACGTTTAACTCACGTTTACTCACGTTTAACTCACGTTAACTCACGTTAACTCACGTTAACTCACGTTAACTCACGTTTAACTCACGTTAACTCACGTTAACTCACGTTAACTCGCGTTTAACTCGCGTTTAACTCACGTTTAACTCGCGTTTAACTCACGTTTAACTCACGTTTACTCACGTTTAACTCACGTTAACTCGCGTTTAACTCACGTTAACTCACGTTTAACTCGCGTTTAACTCACGTTTAACTCACATTTAACTCACGTTTAACTCACATTTAACTCACGTTAACTCACGTTTAACTCACGTTTACTCACGTTTAACTCACGTTTACTCACGTTTAACTCACGTTAACTCGCGTTTAACTCGCGTTAACTCACGTTAACTCACGTTTAACTCACGTTTAACTCACGTTTAACTTGCGTTAACTCACGTTTAACTCACGTTTACTCACGTTTAACTCACGTTTAACTCACGTTAACTCACGTTTAACTCGGGTTAACTCACGTTTAACTTGCGTTAACTCACGTTTAACTCACGTTTAACTCACATTTAACTCACGTTTAACTCACGTTTAACTCACGTTTACTCACGTTTAACTCACGTTTACTCACGTTTAACTCATGTTTAACTCGCGTTTACTCACGTTTAACTTGCGTTAACTCACGTTTACTCACGTTAACTCACTTTAACTCACGTTAACTCGCGTTAACTCACGTTTAACTCACGTTTAACTCACGTTTACTCACGTTTAACTCACGTTAACTCACGTTAACTCACGTTTAACTCACGTTAACTCACGTTTAACTCACGTTTAACTCACGTTTAACTCACGTTAACTCACGTTTAACTCACGTTTACTCACGTTTAACTCACGTTAACTCACGTTAACTCACGTTTAACTCACGTTTACTCACGTTTAACTCGCGTTTAACTCACGTTTAACTCACGTTTACTCACGTTTAACTCACGTTAACTCACGTTTAACTCACATTTAACTCACGTTTAACTCACATTTAACTCACGTTAACTCACGTTTAACTCACGTTTACTCACGTTTAACTCACGTTTACTCGCGTTTAACTCGCGTTAACTCGCGTTTAACTCGCGTTAACTCACGTTAACTCACGTTTAACTCACGTTTAACTCACGTTTAACTTGCGTTAACTCACGTTTAACTCACGTTTACTCACGTTTAACTCACGTTTAACTCACGTTAACTCACGTTTAACTCGGGTTAACTCACGTTTAACTTGCGTTAACTCACGTTTAACTCACGTTTAACTCACATTTAACTCACGTTTAACTCACGTTTAACTCACGTTTACTCACGTTTAACTCACGTTTACTCACGTTTAACTCACGTTTAACTCACGTTTACTCACGTTTAACTCACGTTAACTCACGTTAACTCACGTTTAACTCACGTTTACTCACGTTTAACTCACGTTAACTCGCGTTTAACTCACGTTTAACTCACATTTAACTCACGTTTAACTCGCGTTTAACTCACGTTTAACTCACGTTTACTCACGTTTAACTCACATTTAACTCACGTTTAACTCACGTTAACTCGCGTTTAACTCGCGTTTAACTCACATTTACTCACGTTTAACTTGCGTTAACTCGTGTTTACTCATGTTTAACTCGCGTTTACTCACGTTTAACTTGCGTTAACTCACATTTACTCACGTTTAACTTGCGTTTAACTCACATTTACTCACGTTTAACTTGCGTTAACTCGTGTTTACTCATGTTTAACTCGCGTTTACTCACGTTTAACTTGCGTTAACTCACATTTACTCACGTTTAACTTGCGTTAACTCGTGTTTACTCATGTTTAACTCGCGTTTACTCACGTTTAACTTGCGTTAACTCACATTTACTCACGTTTAACTTGCGTTAACTCACGTTTACTCACGTTAACTCACTTTAACTCACGTTAACTCGCGTTAACTCGCGTTTTACTCGCATTAACTCGCATTTAACTCGAGTTAACTCGCGTTAACTCGCGTTTAACTCACATTTAACTCGCGTTTAACTCACGTTTAACTCACGTTTACTCACGTTTAACTCACGTTTAACTCACGTTAACTCACATTTAACTCACGTTTAACTCGCGTTTAACTCACGTTTAACTCACGTTTACTCACGTTTAACTCACGTTAACTCACGTTTACTCACGTTTAACTCACGTTAACTCACATTTAACTCACATTTAACTCACGTTAACTCACGTTTAACTCACATTTAACTCACATTTAACTCACGTTAACTCACGTTTAACTCACATTTAACTCACATTTAACTCACGTTAACTCACGTTTAACTCACATTTAACTCACGTTTAACTCACGTTAACTCGCGTTTAACTCGCGTTTAACTCACATTTACTCACGTTTAACTTGCGTGAACTCGTGTTTACTCATGTTTAACTCGCGTTTACTCACGTTTAACTTGCGTTAACTCACATTTACTCACGTTTAACTTGCGTTTAACTCACATTTACTCACGTTTAACTTGCGTTAACTCGTGTTTACTCATGTTTAACTCGCGTTTACTCACGTTTAACTTGCGTTAACTCACGTTTACTCACGTTAACTCACTTTAACTCACGTTAACTCGCGTTAACTCGCGTTTAACTCGCATTAACTCGCATTTAACTCGAGTTAACTCGCGTTTAACTCACGTTAACTCACGTTTACTCACGTTTACTCACGTTTAACTCACGTTAACTCACGTTAACTCACGTTTAACTCACGTTAACTCACGTTTAACTCACGTTTACTCACGTTTAACTCACGTTAACTCACGTTAACTCACGTTTAACTCACGTTTACTCACGTTTAACTCACGTTAACTCGCGTTTAACTCACGTTTAACTCACATTTAACTCACGTTTAACTCGCGTTTAACTCACGTTTAACTCACGTTTACTCACGTTTAACTCACGTTTAACTCACGTTTAACTCACGTTTACTCACGTTTAACTCACGTTTAACTCACGTTTACTCACGTTTACTCACGTTAACTCAAGTTTAACTCACGTTTAACTCGAGTTTAACTCGCGTTTAACTCACGTTTAACTCACGTTAACTCACGTTAACTCGCGTTTAACTCACGTTAACTCACGTTTAACTCACGTTAACTCACGTTAACTCACGTTAACTCGCGTTTAACTCACGTTTAACTCACGTTTACTCACGTTTAACTCACGTTAACTCACGTTAACTCACGTTTAACTCACGTTTACTCACGTTTAACTCACGTTAACTCGCGTTTAACTCACGTTTAACTCACATTTAACTCACGTTTAACTCGCGTTTAACTCACGTTTAACTCACGTTTACTCACGTTTAACTCACGTTTAACTCACGTTTAACTCACGTTTACTCACGTTTAACTCACGTTTAACTCACGTTTACTCACGTTTACTCACGTTAACTCAAGTTTAACTCACGTTTAACTCGAGTTTAACTCGCGTTTAACTCACGTTTAACTCACGTTAACTCACGTTAACTCGCGTTTAACTCACGTTAACTCACGTTTAACTCACGTTAACTCACGTTTAACTCACGTTAACTCACGTTTAACTCACGTTAACTCACGTTAACTCACGTTAACTCGCGTTTAACTCACGTTTAACTCGCGTTTAACTCGCGTTAACTCACGTTTAACTCACGTTAACTCACGTTTAACTCACGTTTAACTCACGTTTAACTCACGTTTAACTCGCGTTAACTCACGTTTAACTCACGTTTACTCACGTTTAACTCACGTTTAACTCACGTTTAACTCACGTTTAACTCACGTTAACTCGCGTTTACTCACGTTTAACTTGCGTTAACTCATGTTTACTCACGTTAACTCACTTTAACTCACGTTTAACTCGCGTTAACTCACGTTTAACTCGCGTTAACTCGCGTTAACTCGCGTTTAACTCGCATTAACTCGCATTTAACTCGAGTTAACTCGCGTTAACTCGCATTTAACTCACATTTAACTCGCGTTTAACTCACGTTTAACTCACGTTTACTCACGTTTAACTCACGTTTAACTCACGTTAACTCACATTTAACTCACGTTTAACTCGCGTTTAACTCACGTTTAACTCACGTTTACTCACGTTTAACTCACGTTAACTCACGTTTACTCACGTTTAACTCACGTTAACTCACATTTAACTCACGTTTAACTCGCGTTTAACTCACGTTAACTCACGTTTACTCACGTTTACTCACGTTTAACTCACGTTAACTCACGTTTAACTCGCGTTTAACTCACGTTTAACTCACATTTAACTCACATTTAACTCACGTTAACTCACGTTTAACTCACGTTTACTCACGTTTAACTCACGTTTACTCACGTTTAACTCACGTTAACTCACGTTTAACTCGCGTTAACTCACGTTAACTCACGTTTAACTCACGTTTAACTCACGTTTAACTTGCGTTAACTCACGTTTAACTCACGTTTACTCACGTTTAACTCACGTTTAACTCACGTTAACTCACGTTTAACTCGGGTTAACTCACGTTTAACTTGCGTTAACTCACGTTTAACTCACGTTTAACTCACGTTTACTCACGTTTAACTCACGTTAACTCACGTTAACTCACGTTTAACTCACGTTTACTCACGTTTAACTCACGTTAACTCGCGTTTAACTCACGTTTAACTCACATTTAACTCACGTTTAACTCGCGTTTAACTCACGTTTAACTCACGTTTACTCACGTTTAACTCACATTTAACTCACGTTTAACTCACGTTAACTCGCGTTTAACTCGCGTTTAACTCACATTTACTCACGTTTAACTTGCGTTAACTCGTGTTTACTCATGTTTAACTCGCGTTTACTCACGTTTAACTTGCGTTAACTCACATTTACTCACGTTTAACTTGCGTTTAACTCACATTTACTCACGTTTAACTTGCGTTAACTCGTGTTTACTCATGTTTAACTCGCGTTTACTCACGTTTAACTTGCGTTAACTCACATTTACTCACGTTTAACTTGCGTTAACTCACGTTTACTCACGTTAACTCACTTTAACTCACGTTAACTCGCGTTTAACTCGCATTAACTCGCATTTAACTCGAGTTAACTCGCGTTAACTCGCGTTTAACTCACATTTAACTCGCGTTTAACTCACGTTTAACTCACGTTTAACTCACGTTTACTCACGTTTAACTCACGTTTAACTCACGTTAACTCACATTTAACTCACGTTTAACTCGCGTTTAACTCACGTTTAACTCACGTTTACTCACGTTTAACTCACGTTAACTCACGTTTACTCACGTTTAACTCACGTTAACTCACATTTAACTCACATTTAACTCACGTTAACTCACGTTTAACTCACATTTAACTCACATTTAACTCACGTTAACTCACGTTTAACTCACATTTAACTCACGTTTAACTCACGTTTACTCACGTTTAACTCACGTTAACTCACGTTTACTCACGTTTAACTCACGTTAACTCACATTTAACTCACATTTAACTCACGTTAACTCACGTTAACTCACGTTTAACTCACATTTAACTCACGTTTAACTCACGTTAACTCGCGTTTAACTCGCGTTTAACTCACATTTACTCACGTTTAACTTGCGTGAACTCGTGTTTACTCATGTTTAACTCGCGTTTACTCACGTTTAACTTGCGTTAACTCACATTTACTCACGTTTAACTTGCGTTTAACTCACATTTACTCACGTTTAACTTGCGTTAACTCGTGTTTACTCATGTTTAACTCGCGTTTACTCACGTTTAACTTGCGTTAACTCACGTTTACTCACGTTAACTCACTTTAACTCACGTTAACTCGCGTTAACTCGCGTTTAACTCGCATTAACTCGCATTTAACTCGAGTTAACTCGCGTTAACTCACGTTTAACTCACGTTTAACTCGCGTTTAACTCGCGTTTAACTCACGTTTACTCACGTTTAACTCACGTTAACTCACGTTAACTCAGGTTTAACTCACGTTTAACTCACGTTTAACTCGCGTTAACTCACGTTAACTCACGTTTAACTCACGTTAACTCACGTTTAACTCACGTTTACTCACGTTTAACTCACGTTAACTCACGTTAACTCACGTTTAACTCACGTTTACTCACGTTTAACTCACGTTAACTCGCGTTTAACTCACGTTTAACTCACATTTAACTCACGTTTAACTCGCGTTTAACTCACGTTTAACTCACGTTTACTCACGTTTAACTCACGTTAACTCACGTTTAACTCACGTTTAACTCACGTTAACTCACGTTTAACTCACGTTTACTCACGTTTAACTCACGTTAACTCACGTTAACTCACGTTAACTCGCGTTTAACTCGCGTTTAACTCACGTTTAACTCGCGTTTAACTCACGTTTAACTCACGTTTACTCACGTTTAACTCACGTTAACTCGCGTTTAACTCACGTTAACTCACGTTTAACTCGCGTTTAACTCACGTTTAACTCACATTTAACTCACGTTTAACTCACATTTAACTCACGTTAACTCACGTTTAACTCACGTTTACTCACGTTTAACTCACGTTTACTCACGTTTAACTCACGTTAACTCGCGTTTAACTCGCGTTAACTCACGTTAACTCACGTTTAACTCACGTTTAACTCACGTTTAACTTGCGTTAACTCACGTTTAACTCACGTTTACTCACGTTTAACTCACGTTTAACTCACGTTAACTCACGTTTAACTCGGGTTAACTCACGTTTAACTTGCGTTAACTCACGTTTAACTCACGTTTAACTCACATTTAACTCACGTTTAACTCACGTTTACTCACGTTTAACTCACGTTTACTCACGTTTAACTCATGTTTAACTCGCGTTTACTCACGTTTAACTTGCGTTAACTCACGTTTACTCACGTTAACTCACTTTAACTCACGTTAACTCGCGTTAACTCACGTTTAACTCACGTTTAACTCACGTTTACTCACGTTTAACTCACGTTAACTCACGTTAACTCACGTTTAACTCACGTTAACTCACGTTTAACTCACGTTTAACTCACGTTTAACTCACGTTAACTCACGTTAACTCACGTTTAACTCACGTTTACTCACGTTTAACTCGCGTTTAACTCACGTTTAACTCACGTTTACTCACGTTTAACTCACGTTAACTCGCGTTTAACTCACGTTAACTCACTTTTAACTCGCGTTTAACTCACGTTTAACTCACATTTAACTCACGTTTAACTCACATTTAACTCACGTTAACTCACGTTTAACTCACGTTTACTCACGTTTAACTCACGTTTACTCACGTTTAACTCACGTTAACTCGCGTTTAACTCGCGTTAACTCACGTTAACTCACGTTTAACTCACGTTTAACTCACGTTTAACTTGCGTTAACTCACGTTTAACTCACGTTTACTCACGTTTAACTCACGTTTAACTCACGTTAACTCACGTTTAACTCGGGTTAACTCACGTTTAACTTGCGTTAACTCACGTTTAACTCACGTTTAACTCACATTTAACTCACGTTTAACTCACGTTTAACTCACGTTTACTCACGTTTAACTCACGTTTACTCACGTTTAACTCACGTTTAACTCACGTTTACTCACGTTTAACTCACGTTAACTCACGTTAACTCACGTTTAACTCACGTTTACTCACGTTTAACTCACGTTAACTCGCGTTTAACTCACGTTTAACTCACATTTAACTCACGTTTAACTCGCGTTTAACTCACGTTTAACTCACGTTTACTCACGTTTAACTCACATTTAACTCACGTTTAACTCACGTTAACTCGCGTTTAACTCGCGTTTAACTCACATTTACTCACGTTTAACTTGCGTTAACTCGTGTTTACTCATGTTTAACTCGCGTTTACTCACGTTTAACTTGCGTTAACTCACATTTACTCACGTTTAACTTGCGTTTAACTCACATTTACTCACGTTTAACTTGCGTTAACTCGTGTTTACTCATGTTTAACTCGCGTTTACTCACGTTTAACTTGCGTTAACTCACATTTACTCACGTTTAACTTGCGTTAACTCGTGTTTACTCATGTTTAACTCGCGTTTACTCACGTTTAACTTGCGTTAACTCACATTTACTCACGTTTAACTTGCGTTAACTCACGTTTACTCACGTTAACTCACTTTAACTCACGTTAACTCGCGTTAACTCGCGTTTTACTCGCATTAACTCGCATTTAACTCGAGTTAACTCGCGTTAACTCGCGTTTAACTCACATTTAACTCGCGTTTAACTCACGTTTAACTCACGTTTAACTCACGTTTACTCACGTTTAACTCACGTTTAACTCACGTTAACTCACATTTAACTCACGTTTAACTCGCGTTTAACTCACGTTTAACTCACGTTTACTCACGTTTAACTCACGTTAACTCACGTTTACTCACGTTTAACTCACGTTAACTCACATTTAACTCACATTTAACTCACGTTAACTCACGTTTAACTCACATTTAACTCACATTTAACTCACGTTAACTCACGTTTAACTCACATTTAACTCACATTTAACTCACGTTAACTCACGTTTAACTCACATTTAACTCACGTTTAACTCACGTTAACTCGCGTTTAACTCGCGTTTAACTCGCATTAACTCGCATTTAACTCGAGTTAACTCGCGTTAACTCGCGTTTAACTCACATTTAACTCGCGTTTAACTCACGTTTAACTCACGTTTAACTCACGTTTACTCACGTTTAACTCACGTTTAACTCACGTTAACTCACATTTAACTCACGTTTAACTCGCGTTTAACTCACGTTTAACTCACGTTTACTCACGTTTAACTCACGTTAACTCACGTTTACTCACGTTTAACTCACGTTAACTCACATTTAACTCACATTTAACTCACGTTAACTCACGTTTAACTCACATTTAACTCACATTTAACTCACGTTAACTCACGTTTAACTCACATTTAACTCACGTTTAACTCACGTTTACTCACGTTTAACTCACGTTAACTCACGTTTACTCACGTTTAACTCACGTTAACTCACATTTAACTCACATTTAACTCACGTTAACTCACGTTAACTCACGTTTAACTCACATTTAACTCACGTTTAACTCACGTTAACTCGCGTTTAACTCGCGTTTAACTCACATTTACTCACGTTTAACTTGCGTGAACTCGTGTTTACTCATGTTTAACTCGCGTTTACTCACGTTTAACTTGCGTTAACTCACATTTACTCACGTTTAACTTGCGTTTAACTCACATTTACTCACGTTTAACTTGCGTTAACTCGTGTTTACTCATGTTTAACTCGCGTTTACTCACGTTTAACTTGCGTTAACTCACGTTTACTCACGTTAACTCACTTTAACTCACGTTAACTCGCGTTAACTCGCGTTTAACTCGCATTAACTCGCATTTAACTCGAGTTAACTCGCGTTAACTCACGTTTAACTCACGTTTAACTCGCGTTTAACTCGCGTTTAACTCACGTTTACTCACGTTTAACTCACGTTAACTCACGTTAACTCACGTTTAACTCACGTTTAACTCACGTTTAACTCGCGTTAACTCACGTTAACTCACGTTTAACTCACGTTAACTCACATTTAACTCACGTTTAACTCGCGTTTAACTCACGTTTAACTCACGTTTACTCACGTTTAACTCACGTTTAACTCACGTTTAACTCACGTTTACTCACGTTTAACTCACGTTTAACTCACGTTTACTCACGTTTACTCACGTTAACTCAAGTTTAACTCACGTTTAACTCGAGTTTAACTCGCGTTTAACTCACGTTTAACTCACGTTAACTCACGTTAACTCGCGTTTAACTCACGTTAACTCACGTTTAACTCACGTTAACTCACGTTAACTCACGTTAACTCGCGTTTAACTCACGTTTAACTCACGTTTACTCACGTTTAACTCACGTTAACTCACGTTAACTCACGTTTAACTCACGTTTACTCACGTTTAACTCACGTTAACTCGCGTTTAACTCACGTTTAACTCACATTTAACTCACGTTTAACTCGCGTTTAACTCACGTTTAACTCACGTTTACTCACGTTAACTCAAGTTTAACTCACGTTTAACTCGAGTTTAACTCGCGTTTAACTCACGTTTAACTCACGTTTAACTCACGTTTACTCACGTTTACTCACGTTAACTCAAGTTTAACTCACGTTTAACTCGAGTTTAACTCGCGTTTAACTCACGTTTAACTCACGTTAACTCACGTTAACTCGCGTTTAACTCACGTTAACTCACGTTTAACTCACGTTAACTCACGTTTAACGCACGTTAACTCACGTTTAACTCACGTTAACTCACGTTAACTCACGTTAACTCGCGTTTAACTCACGTTTAACTCGCGTTTAACTCGCGTTAACTCACGTTTAACTCACGTTAACTCACGTTTAACTCACGTTTAACTCACGTTTAACTCACGTTTAACTCGCGTTAACTCACGTTTAACTTGCGTTAACTCACGTTTAACTCACGTTTACTCACGTTTAACTCACGTTTAACTCACGTTTAACTCACGTTTAACTCACGTTAACTCACGTTTAACTCACGTTTAACTCACGTTAACTCACGTTTAACTCACGTTTAACTCACGTTTAACTCACGTTTAACTCGCGTTAACTCACGTTTAACTTGCGTTAACTCACGTTTAACTCACGTTTACTCACGTTTAACTCACGTTTAACTCACGTTTACTCACGTTTAACTCACGTTTAACTCACGTTTACTCACGTTAACTCACGTTTAACTCACGTTAACTCACATTTACTCACGTTTAACTTGCGTTAACTCGTGTTTACTCATGTTTAACTCGCGTTTACTCACGTTTAACTTGCGTTAACTCACGTTTACTCACGTTAACTCACTTTAACTCACGTTTAACTCGCGTTAACTCACGTTTAACTCGCGTTAACTCGCGTTAACTCGCGTTTAACTCGCATTAACTCGCATTTAACTCGAGTTAACTCGCGTTAACTCGCATTTAACTCACATTTAACTCGCGTTTAACTCACGTTTAACTCACGTTTAACTCACGTTTACTCACGTTTAACTCACGTTTAACTCACGTTAACTCACATTTAACTCACGTTTAACTCGCGTTTAACTCACGTTTAACTCACGTTTACTCACGTTTAACTCACGTTAACTCACGTTTACTCACGTTTAACTCACGTTAACTCACATTTAACTCACGTTTAACTCGCGTTTAACTCACGTTAACTCACGTTTACTCACGTTTACTCACGTTTAACTCACGTTAACTCACATTTAACTCACGTTTAACTCGCGTTTAACTCACGTTTAACTCACGTTTAACTCACGTTTACTCACGTTTAACTCACGTTAACTCACGTTAACTCACGTTTAACTCACGTTAACTCACGTTTAACTCACGTTTACTCACGTTTAACTCACGTTAACTCACGTTTACTCACGTTTAACTCACGTTAACTCACGTTTAACTCACGTTAACTCACGTTAACTCACGTTAACTCACGTTAACTCACGTTTAACTCGCGTTTAACTCACGTTTAACTCGCGTTTAACTCACGTTTAACTCACGTTAACTCACGTTAACTCACGTTAACTCACGTTTAACTCACATTTAACTCACATTTAACTCACGTTAACTCACGTTTAACTCACATTTAACTCACGTTAACTCACGTTTAACTCACATTTAACTCACATTTAACTCACGTTAACTCACGTTTAACTCACATTTAACTCACGTTTAACTCACGTTAACTCGCGTTTAACTCGCGTTTAACTCACATTTACTCACGTTTAACTTGCGTTAACTCGTGTTTACTCATGTTTAACTCGCGTTTACTCACGTTTAACTTGCGTTAACTCACATTTACTCACGTTTAACTTGCGTTTAACTCACATTTACTCACGTTTAACTCGCGTTAACTCGCGTTTAACTCACATTTAACTCGCGTTTAACTCACGTTTAACTCACGTTTAACTCACGTTTACTCACGTTTAACTCACGTTTAACTCACGTTAACTCACATTTAACTCACGTTTAACTCGCGTTTAACTCACGTTTAACTCACGTTTACTCACGTTTAACTCACGTTTACTCACGTTTAACTCACGTTAACTCACATTTAACTCACGTTTAACTCGCGTTTAACTCACGTTTAACTCACGTTTACTCACGTTTACTCACGTTTAACTCACGTTAACTCACATTTAACTCACGTTTAACTCGCGTTTAACTCACGTTTAACTCACGTTTACTCACGTTTAACTCACGTTTACTCACGTTAACTCACGTTTAACTCACGTTTAACTCGCGTTTAACTCGCGTTTAACTCACGTTTACTCACGTTTAACTCACGTTTAACTCACGTTTAACTCGCGTTAACTCACGTTAACTCACGTTTAACTCACGTTAACTCACGTTTAACTCACGTTTACTCACGTTTAACTCACGTTAACTCACGTTAACTCACGTTTAACTCACGTTTACTCACGTTTAACTCACGTTAACTCGCGTTTAACTCACGTTTAACTCACATTTAACTCACGTTTAACTCGCGTTTAACTCACGTTTAACTCACGTTTACTCACGTTTAACTCACGTTTAACTCACGTTTACTCACGTTTAACTCACGTTTAACTCACGTTTACTCACGTTTACTCACGTTAACTCAAGTTTAACTCACGTTTAACTCGAGTTTAACTCGCGTTTAACTCACGTTTAACTCGCGTTTAACTCGCGTTAACTCACGTTTAACTCACGTTAACTCACGTTTAACTCGCGTTAACTCACGTTTAACTTGCGTTAACTCACGTTTAACTCACGTTTACTCACGTTTAACTCACGTTTAACTCACGTTTACTCACGTTAACTCACGTTTAACTCACGTTAACTCACATTTACTCACGTTTAACTTGCGTTAACTCGTGTTTACTCATGTTTAACTCGCGTTTACTCACGTTTAACTCACGTTTAACTCACGTTTAACTCACGTTTACTCACGTTTAACTCACGTTTACTCACGTTAACTCACTTTAACTCACGTTTAACTCGCGTTAACTCACGTTTAACTCGCGTTAACTCGCGTTAACTCGCGTTTAACTCGCATTAACTCGCATTTAACTCGAGTTAACTCGCGTTAACTCGCATTTAACTCACATTTAACTCGCGTTTAACTCACGTTTAACTCACGTTTAACTCACGTTTACTCACGTTTAACTCACGTTTAACTCACGTTAACTCACATTTAACTCACGTTTAACTCGCGTTTAACTCACGTTTAACTCACGTTTACTCACGTTTAACTCACGTTAACTCACGTTTACTCACGTTTAACTCACGTTAACTCACATTTAACTCACGTTTAACTCGCGTTTAACTCACGTTAACTCACGTTTACTCACGTTTACTCACGTTTAACTCACGTTAACTCACATTTAACTCACGTTTAACTCGCGTTTAACTCACGTTTAACTCACGTTTAACTCACGTTTACTCACGTTTAACTCACGTTAACTCGCGTTTAACTCACGTTTAACTCACATTTAACTCACGTTTAACTCGCGTTTAACTCACGTTTAACTCACGTTTACTCACGTTTAACTCACGTTTAACTCACGTTTACTCACGTTAACTCAAGTTTAACTCACGTTTAACTCGAGTTTAACTCGCGTTTAACTCACGTTTAACTCGCGTTTAACTCGCGTTAACTCACGTTTAACTCACGTTTAACTCGCGTTTAACTCACGTTTAACTCACGTTTACTCACGTTTAACTCACGTTTAACTCACGTTTAACTCGCGTTAACTCACGTTTAACTTGCGTTAACTCACGTTTAACTCACGTTTACTCACGTTTAACTCACGTTTAACTCACGTTTAACTCGCGTTTAACTCACGTTTAACTCACGTTTACTCACGTTTAACTCACGTTAACTCACGTTTACTCACGTTTAACTCACGTTAACTCACATTTAACTCGCGTTATCTCACGTTTAACTCACGTTAACTCACGTTTAACTCACGTTTAACTCACGTTAACTCACGTTTAACTCACATTTAACTCACGTTTAACTCACGTTAACTCGCGTTTAACTCGCGTTTAACTCACATTTACTCACGTTTAACTTGCGTTAACTCGTGTTTACTCATGTTTAACTCGCGTTTACTCACGTTTAACTTGCGTTAACTCACGTTAACTCACGTTTAACTCACGTTTAACTCGCGTTAACTCACGTTAACTCACGTTTAACTCACGTTAACTCACGTTTAACTCACGTTTACTCACGTTTAACTCACGTTAACTCACGTTAACTCACGTTTAACTCACGTTTACTCACGTTTAACTCACGTTAACTCGCGTTTAACTCACGTTTAACTCACATTTAACTCACGTTTAACTCGCGTTTAACTCACGTTTAACTCACGTTTACTCACGTTTAACTCACGTTTAACTCACGTTTACTCACGTTTACTCACGTTAACTCAAGTTTAACTCACGTTTAACTCGAGTTTAACTCGCGTTTAACTTGCGTTAACTCGCGTTTAACTCACGTTTAACTCACGTTTACTCACGTTTAACTCACGTTAACTCACGTTTACTCACGTTTAACTCACGTTAACTCACATTTAACTCACGTTTAACTCGCGTTTAACTCACGTTTAACTCACGTTTAACTCACATTTAACTCACGTTTAACTCGCGTTTAACTCACGTTTAACTCACGTTTACTCACGTTTAACTCACGTTTAACTCACGTTTACTCACGTTTAACTCACGTTTAACTCACGTTTACTCACGTTAACTCAAGTTTAACTCACGTTTAACTCGAGTTTAACTCGCGTTTAACTCACGTTTAACTCGCGTTTAACTCGCGTTAACTCACGTTTAACTCACGTTAACTCACGTTTAACTCACGTTTAACTCACGTTTAACTCACGTTTAACTCGCGTTATCTCACGTTTTACTCACGTTAACTCACGTTTAACTCACGTTAACTCACGTTTAACGCACGTTAACTCACGTTTAACTCACGTTTAACTCACGTTAACTCACGTTTAACTCACGTTTAACTCACGTTTAACTCACGTTTAACTCGCGTTAACTCACGTTTAACTTGCGTTAACTCACGTTTAACTCACGTTTACTCACGTTTAACTCACGTTTAACTCACGTTTAACTCACGTTTACTCACGTTTAACTCACGTTTAACTCACGTTTACTCACGTTAACTCACGTTTAACTCACGTTTAACTCACGTTTAACTCACGTTTAACTCACGTTTAACTCACGTTTAACTCGCGTTAACTCACGTTTAACTTGCGTTAACTCACGTTTAACTCACGTTTACTCACGTTTAACTCACGTTTAACTCACGTTTAACTCACGTTTAACTCACGTTAACTCACGTTTAACTCACGTTTAACTCACGTTAACTCACGTTTAACTCGCGTTAACTCACGTTAACTCGCGTTTAACTCGCGTTTAACTCACATTTACTCACGTTTAACTCACGTTTAACTCACGTTTAACTCGCGTTTACTCACGTTTAACTTGCGTTAACTCACGTTTACTCACGTTAACTCACTTTAACTCACGTTTAACTCGCGTTAACTCACGTTTAACTCGCGTTAACTCGCGTTAACTCGCGTTTAACTCGCATTAACTCGCATTTAACTCGAGTTAACTCGCGTTAACTCGCATTTAACTCACATTTAACTCGCGTTTAACTCACGTTTAACTCACGTTTAACTCAGGTTTACTCACGTTTAACTCACGTTTAACTCACGTTAACTCACATTTAACTCACGTTTAACTCGCGTTTAACTCACGTTTAACTCACGTTTACTCACGTTTAACTCACGTTAACTCACGTTTACTCACGTTTAACTCACGTTAACTCACATTTAACTCGCGTTATCTCACGTTTAACTCACGTTAACTCACGTTTAACTCACGTTTAACTCACGTTAACTCACGTTTAACTCACATTTAACTCACGTTTAACTCACGTTAACTCGCGTTTAACTCGCGTTTAACTCACATTTACTCACGTTTAACTTGCGTTAACTCGTGTTTACTCATGTTTAACTCGCGTTTACTCACGTTTAACTTGCGTTAACTCACATTTACTCACGTTTAACTTGCGTTTAACTCACATTTACTCACGTTTAACTTGCGTTAACTCGTGTTTACTCACGTTTAACTTGCGTTAACTCACGTTTACTCACGTTAACTCACTTTAACTCACGTTAACTCGCGTTAACTCGCGTTTAACTCGCATTAACTCGCATTTAACTCGAGTTAACTCGCGTTAACTCGCGTTTAACTCACATTTAACTCGCGTTTAACTCACGTTTAACTCACGTTTACTCACGTTTAACTCACGTTTAACTCACGTTAACTCACATTTAACTCACGTTTACTCACGTTTAACTCACGTTTAACTCACGTTAACTCAAGTTTAACTCACGTTTAACTCGAGTTTAACTCGCGTTTAACTCACGTTTAACTCGCGTTTAACTCGCGTTAACTCACGTTTAACTCACGTTAACTCACGTTTAACTCACGTTTAACTCACGTTTAACTCACGTTTAACTCGCGTTATCTCACGTTTAACTCGCGTTAACTCACGTTTAACTCACGTTTACTCACGTTTAACTCACGTTTAACTCACGTTTAACTCACGTTTAACTCACGTTAACTCACGTTTAACTCACGTTTAACTCACGTTAACTCACGTTTAACTCACGTTTAACTCGCGTTAACTCACGTTTAACTTGCGTTAACTCACGTTTAACTCACGTTTACTCACGTTTAACTCACGTTTAACTCACGTTTAACTCACGTTTACTCACGTTTAACTCACGTTTAACTCACGTTTACTCACGTTAACTCACGTTTAACTCACGTTAACTCACGTTAACTCACGTTTAACTCACGTTTAACTCACGTTAACTCACGTTTAACTCACGTTTAACTCACGTTAACTCACGTTAACTCACGTTAACTCACGTTAACTCACGTTTAACTCGCGTTTAACTCGCGTTTAACTCACGTTTAACTCACGTTAACTCACGTTAACTCACGTTAACTCACGTTTAACTCACGTTAACTCACATTTACTCACGTTTAACTTGCGTTAACTCGTGTTTACTCATGTTTAACTCGCGTTTACTCACGTTTAACTTGCGTTAACTCACATTTACTCACGTTTAACTTGCGTTAACTCGTGTTTACTCATGTTTAACTCGCGTTTACTCACGTTTAACTTGCGTTAACTCACGTTTACTCACGTTAACTCACTTTAACTCACGTTTAACTCGCGTTAACTCACGTTTAACTCGCGTTAACTCGCGTTAACTCGCGTTTAACTCGCATTAACTCGCATTTAACTCGAGTTAACTCGCGTTAACTCGCATTTAACTCACATTTAACTCGCGTTTAACTCACGTTTAACTCACGTTTAACTCACGTTTACTCACGTTTAACTCACGTTTAACTCACGTTAACTCACATTTAACTCACGTTTAACTCGCGTTTAACTCACGTTTAACTCACGTTTACTCACGTTTAACTCACGTTAACTCACGTTTACTCACGTTTAACTCACGTTAACTCACATTTAACTCACGTTTAACTCGCGTTTAACTCACGTTTAACTCACGTTAACTCACATTTAACTCACGTTTAACTCGCGTTTAACTCACGTTTAACTCACGTTTAACTCACGTTTACTCACGTTTAACTCACGTTAACTCACGTTAACTCACGTTTAACTCACGTTAACTCACGTTTACTCACGTTTACTCACGTTTAACTCACGTTAACTCACGTTAACTCACGTTAACTCACGTTTAACTCACGTTAACTCACGTTTACTCACGTTTACTCACGTTTAACTCACGTTAACTCACGTTAACTCACGTTTAACTCACGTTTACTCACGTTTAACTCACGTTTAACTCACGTTTACTCACGTTTACTCACGTTAACTCAAGTTTAACTCACGTTTAACTCGAGTTTAACTCGCGTTTAACTCACGTTTAACTCACGTTAACTCACGTTAACTCGCGTTTAACTCACGTTAACTCACGTTTAACTCACGTTAACTCACGTTAACTCACGTTAACTCGCGTTTAACTCACGTTTAACTCACGTTTACTCACGTTTAACTCACGTTAACTCACGTTAACTCACGTTTAACTCACGTTTACTCACGTTTAACTCACGTTAACTCGCGTTTAACTCACGTTTAACTCACATTTAACTCACGTTTAACTCGCGTTTAACTCACGTTTAACTCACGTTTACTCACGTTTAACTCACGTTTAACTCACGTTTAACTCACGTTTACTCACGTTTAACTCACGTTTAACTCACGTTTACTCACGTTTACTCACGTTAACTCAAGTTTAACTCACGTTTAACTCGAGTTTAACTCGCGTTTAACTCACGTTTAACTCACGTTAACTCACGTTAACTCGCGTTTAACTCACGTTAACTCACGTTTAACTCACGTTAACTCACGTTTAACTCACGTTAACTCACGTTTAACTCACGTTAACTCACGTTAACTCACGTTAACTCGCGTTTAACTCACGTTTAACTCGCGTTTAACTCGCGTTAACTCACGTTTAACTCACGTTAACTCACGTTTAACTCACGTTTAACTCACGTTTAACTCACGTTTAACTCGCGTTAACTCACGTTTAACTCACGTTTACTCACGTTTAACTCACGTTTAACTCACGTTTAACTCACGTTTAACTCACGTTAACTCACGTTTAACTCACGTTTAACTCACGTTAACTCACGTTTAACTCACGTTAACTCACGTTTAACTCACGTTTAACTCACGTTTAACTCACGTTTAACTCGCGTTAACTCACGTTTAACTTGCGTTAACTCACGTTTAACTCACGTTTACTCACGTTTAACTCACGTTTAACTCACGTTTAACTCACGTTTACTCACGTTTAACTCACGTTTAACTCACGTTTACTCACGTTAACTCACGTTTAACTCACGTTAACTCACATTTACTCACGTTTAACTTGCGTTAACTCGTGTTTACTCATGTTTAACTCGCGTTTACTCACGTTTAACTTGCGTTAACTCATGTTTACTCACGTTAACTCACTTTAACTCACGTTTAACTCGCGTTAACTCACGTTTAACTCGCGTTAACTCGCGTTAACTCGCGTTTAACTCGCATTAACTCGCATTTAACTCGAGTTAACTCGCGTTAACTCGCATTTAACTCACATTTAACTCGCGTTTAACTCACGTTTAACTCACGTTTACTCACGTTTAACTCACGTTTAACTCACGTTAACTCACATTTAACTCACGTTTAACTCGCGTTTAACTCACGTTTAACTCACGTTTACTCACGTTTAACTCACGTTAACTCACGTTTACTCACGTTTAACTCACGTTAACTCACATTTAACTCACGTTTAACTCGCGTTTAACTCACGTTAACTCACGTTTACTCACGTTTACTCACGTTTAACTCACGTTAACTCACGTTTAACTCGCGTTTAACTCACGTTTAACTCACATTTAACTCACATTTAACTCACGTTAACTCACGTTTAACTCACGTTTACTCACGTTTAACTCACGTTTACTCACGTTTAACTCACGTTAACTCACGTTTAACTCGCGTTAACTCACGTTAACTCACGTTTAACTCACGTTTAACTCACGTTTAACTTGCGTTAACTCACGTTTAACTCACGTTTACTCACGTTTAACTCACGTTTAACTCACGTTAACTCACGTTTAACTCGGGTTAACTCACGTTTAACTTGCGTTAACTCACGTTTAACTCACGTTTAACTCACATTTAACTCACGTTTAACTCACGTTTAACTCACGTTTACTCACGTTTAACTCACGTTTACTCACGTTTAACTCACGTTTAACTCACGTTTACTCACGTTTAACTCACGTTAACTCACGTTAACTCACGTTTAACTCACGTTTACTCACGTTTAACTCACGTTAACTCGCGTTTAACTCACGTTTAACTCACATTTAACTCACGTTTAACTCGCGTTTAACTCACGTTTAACTCACGTTTACTCACGTTTAACTCACATTTAACTCACGTTTAACTCACGTTAACTCGCGTTTAACTCGCGTTTAACTCACATTTACTCACGTTTAACTTGCGTTAACTCGTGTTTACTCATGTTTAACTCGCGTTTACTCACGTTTAACTTGCGTTAACTCACATTTACTCACGTTTAACTTGCGTTTAACTCACATTTACTCACGTTTAACTTGCGTTAACTCGTGTTTACTCATGTTTAACTCGCGTTTACTCACGTTTAACTTGCGTTAACTCACATTTACTCACGTTTAACTTGCGTTAACTCACGTTTACTCACGTTAACTCACTTTAACTCACGTTAACTCGCGTTTAACTCGCATTAACTCGCATTTAACTCGAGTTAACTCGCGTTAACTCGCGTTTAACTCACATTTAACTCGCGTTTAACTCACGTTTAACTCACGTTTAACTCACGTTTACTCACGTTTAACTCACGTTTAACTCACGTTAACTCACATTTAACTCACGTTTAACTCGCGTTTAACTCACGTTTAACTCACGTTTACTCACGTTTAACTCACGTTAACTCACGTTTACTCACGTTTAACTCACGTTAACTCACATTTAACTCACATTTAACTCACGTTAACTCACGTTTAACTCACATTTAACTCACATTTAACTCACGTTAACTCACGTTTAACTCACATTTAACTCACGTTTAACTCACGTTTACTCACGTTTAACTCACGTTAACTCACGTTTACTCACGTTTAACTCACGTTAACTCACATTTAACTCACATTTAACTCACGTTAACTCACGTTAACTCACGTTTAACTCACATTTAACTCACGTTTAACTCACGTTAACTCGCGTTTAACTCGCGTTTAACTCACATTTACTCACGTTTAACTTGCGTGAACTCGTGTTTACTCATGTTTAACTCGCGTTTACTCACGTTTAACTTGCGTTAACTCACATTTACTCACGTTTAACTTGCGTTTAACTCACATTTACTCACGTTTAACTTGCGTTAACTCGTGTTTACTCATGTTTAACTCGCGTTTACTCACGTTTAACTTGCGTTAACTCACGTTTACTCACGTTAACTCACTTTAACTCACGTTAACTCGCGTTAACTCGCGTTTAACTCGCATTAACTCGCATTTAACTCGAGTTAACTCGCGTTAACTCACGTTTAACTCACGTTTAACTCGCGTTTAACTCGCGTTTAACTCACGTTTACTCACGTTTAACTCACGTTAACTCACGTTAACTCAGGTTTAACTCACGTTTAACTCACGTTTAACTCGCGTTAACTCACGTTAACTCACGTTTAACTCACGTTAACTCACGTTTAACTCACGTTTACTCACGTTTAACTCACGTTAACTCACGTTAACTCACGTTTAACTCACGTTTACTCACGTTTAACTCACGTTAACTCGCGTTTAACTCACGTTTAACTCACATTTAACTCACGTTTAACTCGCGTTTAACTCACGTTTAACTCACGTTTACTCACGTTTAACTCACGTTAACTCACGTTTAACTCACGTTTAACTCACGTTAACTCACGTTTAACTCACGTTTACTCACGTTTAACTCACGTTAACTCACGTTAACTCACGTTAACTCACGTTAACTCACGTTTAACTCACGTTAACTCACGTTAACTCACGTTAACTCGCGTTTAACTCGCGTTTAACTCACGTTTAACTCGCGTTTAACTCACGTTTAACTCACGTTTACTCACGTTTAACTCACGTTAACTCGCGTTTAACTCACGTTAACTCACGTTTAACTCGCGTTTAACTCACGTTTAACTCACATTTAACTCACGTTTAACTCACATTTAACTCACGTTAACTCACGTTTAACTCACGTTTACTCACGTTTAACTCACGTTTACTCACGTTTAACTCACGTTAACTCGCGTTTAACTCGCGTTAACTCACGTTAACTCACGTTTAACTCACGTTTAACTCACGTTTAACTTGCGTTAACTCACGTTTAACTCACGTTTACTCACGTTTAACTCACGTTTAACTCACGTTAACTCACGTTTAACTCGGGTTAACTCACGTTTAACTTGCGTTAACTCACGTTTAACTCACGTTTAACTCACATTTAACTCACGTTTAACTCACGTTTACTCACGTTTAACTCACGTTTACTCACGTTTAACTCATGTTTAACTCGCGTTTACTCACGTTTAACTTGCGTTAACTCACGTTTACTCACGTTAACTCACTTTAACTCACGTTAACTCGCGTTAACTCACGTTTAACTCACGTTTAACTCACGTTTACTCACGTTTAACTCACGTTAACTCACGTTAACTCACGTTTAACTCACGTTAACTCACGTTTAACTCACGTTTAACTCACGTTTAACTCACGTTAACTCACGTTAACTCACGTTTAACTCACGTTTACTCACGTTTAACTCGCGTTTAACTCACGTTTAACTCACGTTTACTCACGTTTAACTCACGTTAACTCGCGTTTAACTCACGTTAACTCACTTTTAACTCGCGTTTAACTCACGTTTAACTCACATTTAACTCACGTTTAACTCACATTTAACTCACGTTAACTCACGTTTAACTCACGTTTACTCACGTTTAACTCACGTTTACTCACGTTTAACTCACGTTAACTCGCGTTTAACTCGCGTTAACTCACGTTAACTCACGTTTAACTCACGTTTAACTCACGTTTAACTTGCGTTAACTCACGTTTAACTCACGTTTACTCACGTTTAACTCACGTTTAACTCACGTTAACTCACGTTTAACTCGGGTTAACTCACGTTTAACTTGCGTTAACTCACGTTTAACTCACGTTTAACTCACATTTAACTCACGTTTAACTCACGTTTAACTCACGTTTACTCACGTTTAACTCACGTTTACTCACGTTTAACTCACGTTTAACTCACGTTTACTCACGTTTAACTCACGTTAACTCACGTTAACTCACGTTTAACTCACGTTTACTCACGTTTAACTCACGTTAACTCGCGTTTAACTCACGTTTAACTCACATTTAACTCACGTTTAACTCGCGTTTAACTCACGTTTAACTCACGTTTACTCACGTTTAACTCACATTTAACTCACGTTTAACTCACGTTAACTCGCGTTTAACTCGCGTTTAACTCACATTTACTCACGTTTAACTTGCGTTAACTCGTGTTTACTCATGTTTAACTCGCGTTTACTCACGTTTAACTTGCGTTAACTCACATTTACTCACGTTTAACTTGCGTTTAACTCACATTTACTCACGTTTAACTTGCGTTAACTCGTGTTTACTCATGTTTAACTCGCGTTTACTCACGTTTAACTTGCGTTAACTCACATTTACTCACGTTTAACTTGCGTTAACTCGTGTTTACTCATGTTTAACTCGCGTTTACTCACGTTTAACTTGCGTTAACTCACATTTACTCACGTTTAACTTGCGTTAACTCACGTTTACTCACGTTAACTCACTTTAACTCACGTTAACTCGCGTTAACTCGCGTTTTACTCGCATTAACTCGCATTTAACTCGAGTTAACTCGCGTTAACTCGCGTTTAACTCACATTTAACTCGCGTTTAACTCACGTTTAACTCACGTTTAACTCACGTTTACTCACGTTTAACTCACGTTTAACTCACGTTAACTCACATTTAACTCACGTTTAACTCGCGTTTAACTCACGTTTAACTCACGTTTACTCACGTTTAACTCACGTTAACTCACGTTTACTCACGTTTAACTCACGTTAACTCACATTTAACTCACATTTAACTCACGTTAACTCACGTTTAACTCACATTTAACTCACATTTAACTCACGTTAACTCACGTTTAACTCACATTTAACTCACATTTAACTCACGTTAACTCACGTTTAACTCACATTTAACTCACGTTTAACTCACGTTAACTCGCGTTTAACTCGCGTTTAACTCGCATTAACTCGCATTTAACTCGAGTTAACTCGCGTTAACTCGCGTTTAACTCACATTTAACTCGCGTTTAACTCACGTTTAACTCACGTTTAACTCACGTTTACTCACGTTTAACTCACGTTTAACTCACGTTAACTCACATTTAACTCACGTTTAACTCGCGTTTAACTCACGTTTAACTCACGTTTACTCACGTTTAACTCACGTTAACTCACGTTTACTCACGTTTAACTCACGTTAACTCACATTTAACTCACATTTAACTCACGTTAACTCACGTTTAACTCACATTTAACTCACATTTAACTCACGTTAACTCACGTTTAACTCACATTTAACTCACGTTTAACTCACGTTTACTCACGTTTAACTCACGTTAACTCACGTTTACTCACGTTTAACTCACGTTAACTCACATTTAACTCACATTTAACTCACGTTAACTCACGTTAACTCACGTTTAACTCACATTTAACTCACGTTTAACTCACGTTAACTCGCGTTTAACTCGCGTTTAACTCACATTTACTCACGTTTAACTTGCGTGAACTCGTGTTTACTCATGTTTAACTCGCGTTTACTCACGTTTAACTTGCGTTAACTCACATTTACTCACGTTTAACTTGCGTTTAACTCACATTTACTCACGTTTAACTTGCGTTAACTCGTGTTTACTCATGTTTAACTCGCGTTTACTCACGTTTAACTTGCGTTAACTCACGTTTACTCACGTTAACTCACTTTAACTCACGTTAACTCGCGTTAACTCGCGTTTAACTCGCATTAACTCGCATTTAACTCGAGTTAACTCGCGTTAACTCACGTTTAACTCACGTTTAACTCGCGTTTAACTCGCGTTTAACTCACGTTTACTCACGTTTAACTCACGTTAACTCACGTTAACTCACGTTTAACTCACGTTTAACTCACGTTTAACTCGCGTTAACTCACGTTAACTCACGTTTAACTCACGTTAACTCACGTTTAACTCACGTTTACTCACGTTTAACTCACGTTAACTCACGTTAACTCACGTTTAACTCACGTTTACTCACGTTTAACTCACGTTAACTCGCGTTTAACTCACGTTTAACTCACATTTAACTCACGTTTAACTCGCGTTTAACTCACGTTTAACTCACGTTTACTCACGTTTAACTCACGTTTAACTCACGTTTAACTCACGTTTACTCACGTTTAACTCACGTTTAACTCACGTTTACTCACGTTTACTCACGTTAACTCAAGTTTAACTCACGTTTAACTCGAGTTTAACTCGCGTTTAACTCACGTTTAACTCACGTTAACTCACGTTAACTCGCGTTTAACTCACGTTAACTCACGTTTAACTCACGTTAACTCACGTTAACTCACGTTAACTCGCGTTTAACTCACGTTTAACTCACGTTTACTCACGTTTAACTCACGTTAACTCACGTTAACTCACGTTTAACTCACGTTTACTCACGTTTAACTCACGTTAACTCGCGTTTAACTCACGTTTAACTCACATTTAACTCACGTTTAACTCGCGTTTAACTCACGTTTAACTCACGTTTACTCACGTTAACTCAAGTTTAACTCACGTTTAACTCGAGTTTAACTCGCGTTTAACTCACGTTTAACTCACGTTTAACTCACGTTTACTCACGTTTACTCACGTTAACTCAAGTTTAACTCACGTTTAACTCGAGTTTAACTCGCGTTTAACTCACGTTTAACTCACGTTAACTCACGTTAACTCGCGTTTAACTCACGTTAACTCACGTTTAACTCACGTTAACTCACGTTTAACGCACGTTAACTCACGTTTAACTCACGTTAACTCACGTTAACTCACGTTAACTCGCGTTTAACTCACGTTTAACTCGCGTTTAACTCGCGTTAACTCACGTTTAACTCACGTTAACTCACGTTTAACTCACGTTTAACTCACGTTTAACTCACGTTTAACTCGCGTTAACTCACGTTTAACTTGCGTTAACTCACGTTTAACTCACGTTTACTCACGTTTAACTCACGTTTAACTCACGTTTAACTCACGTTTAACTCACGTTAACTCACGTTTAACTCACGTTTAACTCACGTTAACTCACGTTTAACTCACGTTTAACTCACGTTTAACTCACGTTTAACTCGCGTTAACTCACGTTTAACTTGCGTTAACTCACGTTTAACTCACGTTTACTCACGTTTAACTCACGTTTAACTCACGTTTACTCACGTTTAACTCACGTTTAACTCACGTTTACTCACGTTAACTCACGTTTAACTCACGTTAACTCACATTTACTCACGTTTAACTTGCGTTAACTCGTGTTTACTCATGTTTAACTCGCGTTTACTCACGTTTAACTTGCGTTAACTCACGTTTACTCACGTTAACTCACTTTAACTCACGTTTAACTCGCGTTAACTCACGTTTAACTCGCGTTAACTCGCGTTAACTCGCGTTTAACTCGCATTAACTCGCATTTAACTCGAGTTAACTCGCGTTAACTCGCATTTAACTCACATTTAACTCGCGTTTAACTCACGTTTAACTCACGTTTAACTCACGTTTACTCACGTTTAACTCACGTTTAACTCACGTTAACTCACATTTAACTCACGTTTAACTCGCGTTTAACTCACGTTTAACTCACGTTTACTCACGTTTAACTCACGTTAACTCACGTTTACTCACGTTTAACTCACGTTAACTCACATTTAACTCACGTTTAACTCGCGTTTAACTCACGTTAACTCACGTTTACTCACGTTTACTCACGTTTAACTCACGTTAACTCACATTTAACTCACGTTTAACTCGCGTTTAACTCACGTTTAACTCACGTTTAACTCACGTTTACTCACGTTTAACTCACGTTAACTCACGTTAACTCACGTTTAACTCACGTTAACTCACGTTTAACTCACGTTTACTCACGTTTAACTCACGTTAACTCACGTTTACTCACGTTTAACTCACGTTAACTCACGTTTAACTCACGTTAACTCACGTTAACTCACGTTAACTCACGTTAACTCACGTTTAACTCGCGTTTAACTCACGTTTAACTCGCGTTTAACTCACGTTTAACTCACGTTAACTCACGTTAACTCACGTTAACTCACGTTTAACTCACATTTAACTCACATTTAACTCACGTTAACTCACGTTTAACTCACATTTAACTCACGTTAACTCACGTTTAACTCACATTTAACTCACATTTAACTCACGTTAACTCACGTTTAACTCACATTTAACTCACGTTTAACTCACGTTAACTCGCGTTTAACTCGCGTTTAACTCACATTTACTCACGTTTAACTTGCGTTAACTCGTGTTTACTCATGTTTAACTCGCGTTTACTCACGTTTAACTTGCGTTAACTCACATTTACTCACGTTTAACTTGCGTTTAACTCACATTTACTCACGTTTAACTCGCGTTAACTCGCGTTTAACTCACATTTAACTCGCGTTTAACTCACGTTTAACTCACGTTTAACTCACGTTTACTCACGTTTAACTCACGTTTAACTCACGTTAACTCACATTTAACTCACGTTTAACTCGCGTTTAACTCACGTTTAACTCACGTTTACTCACGTTTAACTCACGTTTACTCACGTTTAACTCACGTTAACTCACATTTAACTCACGTTTAACTCGCGTTTAACTCACGTTTAACTCACGTTTACTCACGTTTACTCACGTTTAACTCACGTTAACTCACATTTAACTCACGTTTAACTCGCGTTTAACTCACGTTTAACTCACGTTTACTCACGTTTAACTCACGTTTACTCACGTTAACTCACGTTTAACTCACGTTTAACTCGCGTTTAACTCGCGTTTAACTCACGTTTACTCACGTTTAACTCACGTTTAACTCACGTTTAACTCGCGTTAACTCACGTTAACTCACGTTTAACTCACGTTAACTCACGTTTAACTCACGTTTACTCACGTTTAACTCACGTTAACTCACGTTAACTCACGTTTAACTCACGTTTACTCACGTTTAACTCACGTTAACTCGCGTTTAACTCACGTTTAACTCACATTTAACTCACGTTTAACTCGCGTTTAACTCACGTTTAACTCACGTTTACTCACGTTTAACTCACGTTTAACTCACGTTTACTCACGTTTAACTCACGTTTAACTCACGTTTACTCACGTTTACTCACGTTAACTCAAGTTTAACTCACGTTTAACTCGAGTTTAACTCGCGTTTAACTCACGTTTAACTCGCGTTTAACTCGCGTTAACTCACGTTTAACTCACGTTAACTCACGTTTAACTCGCGTTAACTCACGTTTAACTTGCGTTAACTCACGTTTAACTCACGTTTACTCACGTTTAACTCACGTTTAACTCACGTTTACTCACGTTAACTCACGTTTAACTCACGTTAACTCACATTTACTCACGTTTAACTTGCGTTAACTCGTGTTTACTCATGTTTAACTCGCGTTTACTCACGTTTAACTTGCGTTAACTCACGTTTAACTCGCGTTAACTCGCGTTAACTCGCGTTTAACTCGCATTAACTCGCATTTAACTCGAGTTAACTCGCGTTAACTCGCATTTAACTCACATTTAACTCGCGTTTAACTCACGTTTAACTCACGTTTAACTCACGTTTACTCACGTTTAACTCACGTTTAACTCACGTTAACTCACATTTAACTCACGTTTAACTCGCGTTTAACTCACGTTTAACTCACGTTTACTCACGTTTAACTCACGTTAACTCACGTTTACTCACGTTTAACTCACGTTAACTCACATTTAACTCACGTTTAACTCGCGTTTAACTCACGTTAACTCACGTTTACTCACGTTTACTCACGTTTAACTCACGTTAACTCACATTTAACTCACGTTTAACTCGCGTTTAACTCACGTTTAACTCACGTTTAACTCACGTTTACTCACGTTTAACTCACGTTAACTCGCGTTTAACTCACGTTTAACTCACATTTAACTCACGTTTAACTCGCGTTTAACTCACGTTTAACTCACGTTTACTCACGTTTAACTCACGTTTAACTCACGTTTACTCACGTTTAACTCACGTTTAACTCACGTTTACTCACGTTAACTCAAGTTTAACTCACGTTTAACTCGAGTTTAACTCGCGTTTAACTCACGTTTAACTCGCGTTTAACTCGCGTTAACTCACGTTTAACTCACGTTTAACTCGCGTTTAACTCACGTTTAACTCGCGTTTAACTCACGTTTAACTCACGTTTACTCACGTTTAACTCACGTTTAACTCACGTTTAACTCGCGTTAACTCACGTTTAACTTGCGTTAACTCACGTTTAACTCACGTTTACTCACGTTTAACTCACGTTTAACTCACGTTTAACTCGCGTTTAACTCACGTTTAACTCACGTTTACTCACGTTTAACTCACGTTAACTCACGTTTACTCACGTTTAACTCACGTTAACTCACATTTAACTCGCGTTATCTCACGTTTAACTCACGTTAACTCACGTTTAACTCACGTTTAACTCACGTTAACTCACGTTTAACTCACATTTAACTCACGTTTAACTCACGTTAACTCGCGTTTAACTCGCGTTTAACTCACATTTACTCACGTTTAACTTGCGTTAACTCGTGTTTACTCATGTTTAACTCGCGTTTACTCACGTTTAACTTGCGTTAACTCACGTTAACTCACGTTTAACTCACGTTTAACTCGCGTTAACTCACGTTAACTCACGTTTAACTCACGTTAACTCACGTTTAACTCACGTTTACTCACGTTTAACTCACGTTAACTCACGTTAACTCACGTTTAACTCACGTTTACTCACGTTTAACTCACGTTAACTCGCGTTTAACTCACGTTTAACTCACATTTAACTCACGTTTAACTCGCGTTTAACTCACGTTTAACTCACGTTTACTCACGTTTAACTCACGTTTAACTCACGTTTACTCACGTTTACTCACGTTAACTCAAGTTTAACTCACGTTTAACTCGAGTTTAACTCGCGTTTAACTTGCGTTAACTCGCGTTTAACTCACGTTTAACTCACGTTTACTCACGTTTAACTCACGTTAACTCACGTTTACTCACGTTTAACTCACGTTAACTCACATTTAACTCACGTTTAACTCGCGTTTAACTCACGTTTAACTCACGTTTAACTCACATTTAACTCACGTTTAACTCGCGTTTAACTCACGTTTAACTCACGTTTACTCACGTTTAACTCACGTTTAACTCACGTTTACTCACGTTTAACTCACGTTTAACTCACGTTTACTCACGTTAACTCAAGTTTAACTCACGTTTAACTCGAGTTTAACTCGCGTTTAACTCACGTTTAACTCGCGTTTAACTCGCGTTAACTCACGTTTAACTCACGTTAACTCACGTTTAACTCACGTTTAACTCACGTTTAACTCACGTTTAACTCGCGTTATCTCACGTTTTACTCACGTTAACTCACGTTTAACTCACGTTTAACTCACGTTAACTCACGTTTAACTCACGTTTAACTCACGTTTAACTCACGTTTAACTCGCGTTAACTCACGTTTAACTTGCGTTAACTCACGTTTAACTCACGTTTACTCACGTTTAACTCACGTTTAACTCACGTTTAACTCACGTTTACTCACGTTTAACTCACGTTTAACTCACGTTTACTCACGTTAACTCACGTTTAACTCACGTTTAACTCACGTTAACTCGCGTTTAACTCACGTTTAACTCACATTTAACTCACGTTTAACTCGCGTTTAACTCACGTTTAACTCACGTTTACTCACGTTTAACTCACGTTTAACTCACGTTTAACTCACGTTTACTCACGTTTAACTCACGTTTAACTCACGTTTACTCACGTTTACTCACGTTAACTCAAGTTTAACTCACGTTTAACTCGAGTTTAACTCGCGTTTAACTCACGTTTAACTCACGTTAACTCACGTTAACTCGCGTTTAACTCACGTTAACTCACGTTTAACTCACGTTAACTCACGTTTAACTCACGTTAACTCACGTTTAACTCACGTTAACTCACGTTAACTCACGTTAACTCGCGTTTAACTCACGTTTAACTCGCGTTTAACTCGCGTTAACTCACGTTTAACTCACGTTAACTCACGTTTAACTCACGTTTAACTCACGTTTAACTCACGTTTAACTCGCGTTAACTCACGTTTAACTCACGTTTACTCACGTTTAACTCACGTTTAACTCACGTTTAACTCACGTTTAACTCACGTTAACTCACGTTTAACTCACGTTTAACTCACGTTAACTCACGTTTAACTCACGTTAACTCACGTTTAACTCACGTTTAACTCACGTTTAACTCACGTTTAACTCGCGTTAACTCACGTTTAACTTGCGTTAACTCACGTTTAACTCACGTTTACTCACGTTTAACTCACGTTTAACTCACGTTTAACTCACGTTTACTCACGTTTAACTCACGTTTAACTCACGTTTACTCACGTTAACTCACGTTTAACTCACGTTAACTCACATTTACTCACGTTTAACTTGCGTTAACTCGTGTTTACTCATGTTTAACTCGCGTTTACTCACGTTTAACTTGCGTTAACTCATGTTTACTCACGTTAACTCACTTTAACTCACGTTTAACTCGCGTTAACTCACGTTTAACTCGCGTTAACTCGCGTTAACTCGCGTTTAACTCGCATTAACTCGCATTTAACTCGAGTTAACTCGCGTTAACTCGCATTTAACTCACATTTAACTCGCGTTTAACTCACGTTTAACTCACGTTTAACTCACGTTTACTCACGTTTAACTCACGTTTAACTCACGTTAACTCACATTTAACTCACGTTTAACTCGCGTTTAACTCACGTTTAACTCACGTTTACTCACGTTTAACTCACGTTAACTCACGTTTACTCACGTTTAACTCACGTTAACTCACATTTAACTCACGTTTAACTCGCGTTTAACTCACGTTAACTCACGTTTACTCACGTTTACTCACGTTTAACTCACGTTAACTCACGTTAACTCACGTTTAACTCACGTTAACTCACGTTTAACTCACGTTTAACTCACGTTAACTCACGTTTAACTCACGTTTACTCACGTTTAACTCACGTTAACTCACGTTAACTCACGTTTAACTCACGTTTACTCACGTTTAACTCGCGTTTAACTCACGTTTAACTCACGTTTACTCACGTTTAACTCACGTTAACTCGCGTTTAACTCACGTTAACTCACGTTTAACTCGCGTTTAACTCACGTTTAACTCACATTTAACTCACATTTAACTCACGTTAACTCACGTTTAACTCACGTTTACTCACGTTTAACTCACGTTTACTCACGTTTAACTCACGTTAACTCACGTTTAACTCGCGTTAACTCACGTTAACTCACGTTTAACTCACGTTTAACTCACGTTTAACTTGCGTTAACTCACGTTTAACTCACGTTTACTCACGTTTAACTCACGTTTAACTCACGTTAACTCACGTTTAACTCGGGTTAACTCACGTTTAACTTGCGTTAACTCACGTTTAACTCACGTTTAACTCACATTTAACTCACGTTTAACTCACGTTTAACTCACGTTTACTCACGTTTAACTCACGTTTACTCACGTTTAACTCACGTTTAACTCACGTTTACTCACGTTTAACTCACGTTAACTCACGTTAACTCACGTTTAACTCACGTTTACTCACGTTTAACTCACGTTAACTCGCGTTTAACTCACGTTTAACTCACATTTAACTCACGTTTAACTCGCGTTTAACTCACGTTTAACTCACGTTTACTCACGTTTAACTCACATTTAACTCACGTTTAACTCACGTTAACTCGCGTTTAACTCGCGTTTAACTCACATTTACTCACGTTTAACTTGCGTTAACTCGTGTTTACTCATGTTTAACTCGCGTTTACTCACGTTTAACTTGCGTTAACTCACATTTACTCACGTTTAACTTGCGTTTAACTCACATTTACTCACGTTTAACTTGCGTTAACTCGTGTTTACTCATGTTTAACTCGCGTTTACTCACGTTTAACTTGCGTTAACTCACATTTACTCACGTTTAACTTGCGTTAACTCGTGTTTACTCATGTTTAACTCGCGTTTACTCACGTTTAACTTGCGTTAACTCACATTTACTCACGTTTAACTTGCGTTAACTCACGTTTACTCACGTTAACTCACTTTAACTCACGTTAACTCGCGTTAACTCGCGTTTTACTCGCATTAACTCGCATTTAACTCGAGTTAACTCGCGTTAACTCGCGTTTAACTCACATTTAACTCGCGTTTAACTCACGTTTAACTCACGTTTAACTCACGTTTACTCACGTTTAACTCACGTTTAACTCACGTTAACTCACATTTAACTCACGTTTAACTCGCGTTTAACTCACGTTTAACTCACGTTTACTCACGTTTAACTCACGTTAACTCACGTTTACTCACGTTTAACTCACGTTAACTCACATTTAACTCACATTTAACTCACGTTAACTCACGTTTAACTCACATTTAACTCACATTTAACTCACGTTAACTCACGTTTAACTCACATTTAACTCACATTTAACTCACGTTAACTCACGTTTAACTCACATTTAACTCACGTTTAACTCACGTTAACTCGCGTTTAACTCGCGTTTAACTCGCATTAACTCGCATTTAACTCGAGTTAACTCGCGTTAACTCGCGTTTAACTCACATTTAACTCGCGTTTAACTCACGTTTAACTCACGTTTAACTCACGTTTACTCACGTTTAACTCACGTTTAACTCACGTTAACTCACATTTAACTCACGTTTAACTCGCGTTTAACTCACGTTTAACTCACGTTTACTCACGTTTAACTCACGTTAACTCACGTTTACTCACGTTTAACTCACGTTAACTCACATTTAACTCACATTTAACTCACGTTAACTCACGTTTAACTCACATTTAACTCACATTTAACTCACGTTAACTCACGTTTAACTCACATTTAACTCACGTTTAACTCACGTTTACTCACGTTTAACTCACGTTAACTCACGTTTACTCACGTTTAACTCACGTTAACTCACATTTAACTCACATTTAACTCACGTTAACTCACGTTAACTCACGTTTAACTCACATTTAACTCACGTTTAACTCACGTTAACTCGCGTTTAACTCGCGTTTAACTCACATTTACTCACGTTTAACTTGCGTGAACTCGTGTTTACTCATGTTTAACTCGCGTTTACTCACGTTTAACTTGCGTTAACTCACATTTACTCACGTTTAACTTGCGTTTAACTCACATTTACTCACGTTTAACTTGCGTTAACTCGTGTTTACTCATGTTTAACTCGCGTTTACTCACGTTTAACTTGCGTTAACTCACGTTTACTCACGTTAACTCACTTTAACTCACGTTAACTCGCGTTAACTCGCGTTTAACTCGCATTAACTCGCATTTAACTCGAGTTAACTCGCGTTAACTCACGTTTAACTCACGTTTAACTCGCGTTTAACTCGCGTTTAACTCACGTTTACTCACGTTTAACTCACGTTAACTCACGTTAACTCACGTTTAACTCACGTTTAACTCACGTTTAACTCGCGTTAACTCACGTTAACTCACGTTTAACTCACGTTAACTCACGTTTAACTCACGTTTACTCACGTTTAACTCACGTTAACTCACGTTAACTCACGTTTAACTCACGTTTACTCACGTTTAACTCACGTTAACTCGCGTTTAACTCACGTTTAACTCACATTTAACTCACGTTTAACTCGCGTTTAACTCACGTTTAACTCACGTTTACTCACGTTTAACTCACGTTTAACTCACGTTTAACTCACGTTTACTCACGTTTAACTCACGTTTAACTCACGTTTACTCACGTTTACTCACGTTAACTCAAGTTTAACTCACGTTTAACTCGAGTTTAACTCGCGTTTAACTCACGTTTAACTCACGTTAACTCACGTTAACTCGCGTTTAACTCACGTTAACTCACGTTTAACTCACGTTAACTCACGTTAACTCACGTTAACTCGCGTTTAACTCACGTTTAACTCACGTTTACTCACGTTTAACTCACGTTAACTCACGTTAACTCACGTTTAACTCACGTTTACTCACGTTTAACTCACGTTAACTCGCGTTTAACTCACGTTTAACTCACATTTAACTCACGTTTAACTCGCGTTTAACTCACGTTTAACTCACGTTTACTCACGTTAACTCAAGTTTAACTCACGTTTAACTCGAGTTTAACTCGCGTTTAACTCACGTTTAACTCACGTTTAACTCACGTTTACTCACGTTTACTCACGTTAACTCAAGTTTAACTCACGTTTAACTCGAGTTTAACTCGCGTTTAACTCACGTTTAACTCACGTTAACTCACGTTAACTCGCGTTTAACTCACGTTAACTCACGTTTAACTCACGTTAACTCACGTTTAACGCACGTTAACTCACGTTTAACTCACGTTAACTCACGTTAACTCACGTTAACTCGCGTTTAACTCACGTTTAACTCGCGTTTAACTCGCGTTAACTCACGTTTAACTCACGTTAACTCACGTTTAACTCACGTTTAACTCACGTTTAACTCACGTTTAACTCGCGTTAACTCACGTTTAACTTGCGTTAACTCACGTTTAACTCACGTTTACTCACGTTTAACTCACGTTTAACTCACGTTTAACTCACGTTTAACTCACGTTAACTCACGTTTAACTCACGTTTAACTCACGTTAACTCACGTTTAACTCACGTTTAACTCACGTTTAACTCACGTTTAACTCGCGTTAACTCACGTTTAACTTGCGTTAACTCACGTTTAACTCACGTTTACTCACGTTTAACTCACGTTTAACTCACGTTTACTCACGTTTAACTCACGTTTAACTCACGTTTACTCACGTTAACTCACGTTTAACTCACGTTAACTCACATTTACTCACGTTTAACTTGCGTTAACTCGTGTTTACTCATGTTTAACTCGCGTTTACTCACGTTTAACTTGCGTTAACTCACGTTTACTCACGTTAACTCACTTTAACTCACGTTTAACTCGCGTTAACTCACGTTTAACTCGCGTTAACTCGCGTTAACTCGCGTTTAACTCGCATTAACTCGCATTTAACTCGAGTTAACTCGCGTTAACTCGCATTTAACTCACATTTAACTCGCGTTTAACTCACGTTTAACTCACGTTTAACTCACGTTTACTCACGTTTAACTCACGTTTAACTCACGTTAACTCACATTTAACTCACGTTTAACTCGCGTTTAACTCACGTTTAACTCACGTTTACTCACGTTTAACTCACGTTAACTCACGTTTACTCACGTTTAACTCACGTTAACTCACATTTAACTCACGTTTAACTCGCGTTTAACTCACGTTAACTCACGTTTACTCACGTTTACTCACGTTTAACTCACGTTAACTCACATTTAACTCACGTTTAACTCGCGTTTAACTCACGTTTAACTCACGTTTAACTCACGTTTACTCACGTTTAACTCACGTTAACTCACGTTAACTCACGTTTAACTCACGTTAACTCACGTTTAACTCACGTTTACTCACGTTTAACTCACGTTAACTCACGTTTACTCACGTTTAACTCACGTTAACTCACGTTTAACTCGCGTTTAACTCACGTTTAACTCACGTTAACTCACGTTAACTCACGTTAACTCACGTTTAACTCACATTTAACTCACATTTAACTCACGTTAACTCACGTTTAACTCACATTTAACTCACGTTAACTCACGTTTAACTCACATTTAACTCACATTTAACTCACGTTAACTCACGTTTAACTCACATTTAACTCACGTTTAACTCACGTTAACTCGCGTTTAACTCGCGTTTAACTCACATTTACTCACGTTTAACTTGCGTTAACTCGTGTTTACTCATGTTTAACTCGCGTTTACTCACGTTTAACTTGCGTTAACTCACATTTACTCACGTTTAACTTGCGTTTAACTCACATTTACTCACGTTTAACTCGCGTTAACTCGCGTTTAACTCACATTTAACTCGCGTTTAACTCACGTTTAACTCACGTTTAACTCACGTTTACTCACGTTTAACTCACGTTTAACTCACGTTAACTCACATTTAACTCACGTTTAACTCGCGTTTAACTCACGTTTAACTCACGTTTACTCACGTTTAACTCACGTTTACTCACGTTTAACTCACGTTAACTCACATTTAACTCACGTTTAACTCGCGTTTAACTCACGTTTAACTCACGTTTACTCACGTTTACTCACGTTTAACTCACGTTAACTCACATTTAACTCACGTTTAACTCGCGTTTAACTCACGTTTAACTCACGTTTACTCACGTTTAACTCACGTTTACTCACGTTAACTCACGTTTAACTCACGTTTAACTCGCGTTTAACTCGCGTTTAACTCACGTTTACTCACGTTTAACTCACGTTTAACTCACGTTTAACTCGCGTTAACTCACGTTAACTCACGTTTAACTCACGTTAACTCACGTTTAACTCACGTTTACTCACGTTTAACTCACGTTAACTCACGTTAACTCACGTTTAACTCACGTTTACTCACGTTTAACTCACGTTAACTCGCGTTTAACTCACGTTTAACTCACATTTAACTCACGTTTAACTCGCGTTTAACTCACGTTTAACTCACGTTTACTCACGTTTAACTCACGTTTAACTCACGTTTACTCACGTTTAACTCACGTTTAACTCACGTTTACTCACGTTTACTCACGTTAACTCAAGTTTAACTCACGTTTAACTCGAGTTTAACTCGCGTTTAACTCACGTTTAACTCGCGTTTAACTCGCGTTAACTCACGTTTAACTCACGTTAACTCACGTTTAACTCGCGTTAACTCACGTTTAACTTGCGTTAACTCACGTTTAACTCACGTTTACTCACGTTTAACTCACGTTTAACTCACGTTTACTCACGTTAACTCACGTTTAACTCACGTTAACTCACATTTACTCACGTTTAACTTGCGTTAACTCGTGTTTACTCATGTTTAACTCGCGTTTACTCACGTTTAACTTGCGTTAACTCACGTTTACTCACGTTAACTCACTTTAACTCACGTTTAACTCGCGTTAACTCACGTTTAACTCGCGTTAACTCGCGTTAACTCGCGTTTAACTCGCATTAACTCGCATTTAACTCGAGTTAACTCGCGTTAACTCGCATTTAACTCACATTTAACTCGCGTTTAACTCACGTTTAACTCACGTTTAACTCACGTTTACTCACGTTTAACTCACGTTTAACTCACGTTAACTCACATTTAACTCACGTTTAACTCGCGTTTAACTCACGTTTAACTCACGTTTACTCACGTTTAACTCACGTTAACTCACGTTTACTCACGTTTAACTCACGTTAACTCACATTTAACTCACGTTTAACTCGCGTTTAACTCACGTTAACTCACGTTTACTCACGTTTACTCACGTTTAACTCACGTTAACTCACATTTAACTCACGTTTAACTCGCGTTTAACTCACGTTTAACTCACGTTTAACTCACGTTTACTCACGTTTAACTCACGTTAACTCGCGTTTAACTCACGTTTAACTCACATTTAACTCACGTTTAACTCGCGTTTAACTCACGTTTAACTCACGTTTACTCACGTTTAACTCACGTTTAACTCACGTTTACTCACGTTTAACTCACGTTTAACTCACGTTTACTCACGTTAACTCAAGTTTAACTCACGTTTAACTCGAGTTTAACTCGCGTTTAACTCACGTTTAACTCGCGTTTAACTCGCGTTAACTCACGTTTAACTCACGTTTAACTCGCGTTTAACTCACGTTTAACTCGCGTTTAACTCACGTTTAACTCACGTTTACTCACGTTTAACTCACGTTTAACTCACGTTTAACTCGCGTTAACTCACGTTTAACTTGCGTTAACTCACGTTTAACTCACGTTTACTCACGTTTAACTCACGTTTAACTCACGTTTAACTCGCGTTTAACTCACGTTTAACTCACGTTTACTCACGTTTAACTCACGTTAACTCACGTTTACTCACGTTTAACTCACGTTAACTCACATTTAACTCGCGTTATCTCACGTTTAACTCACGTTAACTCACGTTTAACTCACGTTTAACTCACGTTAACTCACGTTTAACTCACATTTAACTCACGTTTAACTCACGTTAACTCGCGTTTAACTCGCGTTTAACTCACATTTACTCACGTTTAACTTGCGTTAACTCGTGTTTACTCATGTTTAACTCGCGTTTACTCACGTTTAACTTGCGTTAACTCACGTTAACTCACGTTTAACTCACGTTTAACTCGCGTTAACTCACGTTAACTCACGTTTAACTCACGTTAACTCACGTTTAACTCACGTTTACTCACGTTTAACTCACGTTAACTCACGTTAACTCACGTTTAACTCACGTTTACTCACGTTTAACTCACGTTAACTCGCGTTTAACTCACGTTTAACTCACATTTAACTCACGTTTAACTCGCGTTTAACTCACGTTTAACTCACGTTTACTCACGTTTAACTCACGTTTAACTCACGTTTACTCACGTTTACTCACGTTAACTCAAGTTTAACTCACGTTTAACTCGAGTTTAACTCGCGTTTAACTTGCGTTAACTCGCGTTTAACTCACGTTTAACTCACGTTTACTCACGTTTAACTCACGTTAACTCACGTTTACTCACGTTTAACTCACGTTAACTCACATTTAACTCACGTTTAACTCGCGTTTAACTCACGTTTAACTCACGTTTAACTCACATTTAACTCACGTTTAACTCGCGTTTAACTCACGTTTAACTCACGTTTACTCACGTTTAACTCACGTTTAACTCACGTTTACTCACGTTTAACTCACGTTTAACTCACGTTTACTCACGTTAACTCAAGTTTAACTCACGTTTAACTCGAGTTTAACTCGCGTTTAACTCACGTTTAACTCGCGTTTAACTCGCGTTAACTCACGTTTAACTCACGTTAACTCACGTTTAACTCACGTTTAACTCACGTTTAACTCACGTTTAACTCGCGTTATCTCACGTTTTACTCACGTTAACTCACGTTTAACTCACGTTTAACTCACGTTAACTCACGTTTAACTCACGTTTAACTCACGTTTACTCACGTTTACTCACGTTAACTCAAGTTTAACTCACGTTTAACTCGAGTTTAACTCGCGTTTAACTCACGTTTAACTCACGTTAACTCACGTTAACTCGCGTTTAACTCACGTTAACTCACGTTTAACTCACGTTAACTCACGTTTAACTCACGTTAACTCACGTTTAACTCACGTTAACTCACGTTAACTCACGTTAACTCGCGTTTAACTCACGTTTAACTCGCGTTTAACTCGCGTTAACTCACGTTTAACTCACGTTAACTCACGTTTAACTCACGTTTAACTCACGTTTAACTCACGTTTAACTCGCGTTAACTCACGTTTAACTCACGTTTACTCACGTTTAACTCACGTTTAACTCACGTTTAACTCACGTTTAACTCACGTTAACTCACGTTTAACTCACGTTTAACTCACGTTAACTCACGTTTAACTCACGTTAACTCACGTTTAACTCACGTTTAACTCACGTTTAACTCACGTTTAACTCGCGTTAACTCACGTTTAACTTGCGTTAACTCACGTTTAACTCACGTTTACTCACGTTTAACTCACGTTTAACTCACGTTTAACTCACGTTTACTCACGTTTAACTCACGTTTAACTCACGTTTACTCACGTTAACTCACGTTTAACTCACGTTAACTCACATTTACTCACGTTTAACTTGCGTTAACTCGTGTTTACTCATGTTTAACTCGCGTTTACTCACGTTTAACTTGCGTTAACTCATGTTTACTCACGTTAACTCACTTTAACTCACGTTTAACTCGCGTTAACTCACGTTTAACTCGCGTTAACTCGCGTTAACTCGCGTTTAACTCGCATTAACTCGCATTTAACTCGAGTTAACTCGCGTTAACTCGCATTTAACTCACATTTAACTCGCGTTTAACTCACGTTTAACTCACGTTTAACTCACGTTTACTCACGTTTAACTCACGTTTAACTCACGTTAACTCACATTTAACTCACGTTTAACTCGCGTTTAACTCACGTTTAACTCACGTTTACTCACGTTTAACTCACGTTAACTCACGTTTACTCACGTTTAACTCACGTTAACTCACATTTAACTCACGTTTAACTCGCGTTTAACTCACGTTAACTCACGTTTACTCACGTTTACTCACGTTTAACTCACGTTAACTCACGTTAACTCACGTTTAACTCACGTTAACTCACGTTTAACTCACGTTTAACTCACGTTAACTCACGTTTAACTCACGTTTACTCACGTTTAACTCACGTTAACTCACGTTAACTCACGTTTAACTCACGTTTACTCACGTTTAACTCGCGTTTAACTCACGTTTAACTCACGTTTACTCACGTTTAACTCACGTTAACTCGCGTTTAACTCACGTTAACTCACGTTTAACTCGCGTTTAACTCACGTTTAACTCACATTTAACTCACATTTAACTCACGTTAACTCACGTTTAACTCACGTTTACTCACGTTTAACTCACGTTTACTCACGTTTAACTCACGTTAACTCACGTTTAACTCGCGTTAACTCACGTTAACTCACGTTTAACTCACGTTTAACTCACGTTTAACTTGCGTTAACTCACGTTTAACTCACGTTTACTCACGTTTAACTCACGTTTAACTCACGTTAACTCACGTTTAACTCGGGTTAACTCACGTTTAACTTGCGTTAACTCACGTTTAACTCACGTTTAACTCACATTTAACTCACGTTTAACTCACGTTTAACTCACGTTTACTCACGTTTAACTCACGTTTACTCACGTTTAACTCACGTTTAACTCACGTTTACTCACGTTTAACTCACGTTAACTCACGTTAACTCACGTTTAACTCACGTTTACTCACGTTTAACTCACGTTAACTCGCGTTTAACTCACGTTTAACTCACATTTAACTCACGTTTAACTCGCGTTTAACTCACGTTTAACTCACGTTTACTCACGTTTAACTCACATTTAACTCACGTTTAACTCACGTTAACTCGCGTTTAACTCGCGTTTAACTCACATTTACTCACGTTTAACTTGCGTTAACTCGTGTTTACTCATGTTTAACTCGCGTTTACTCACGTTTAACTTGCGTTAACTCACATTTACTCACGTTTAACTTGCGTTTAACTCACATTTACTCACGTTTAACTTGCGTTAACTCGTGTTTACTCATGTTTAACTCGCGTTTACTCACGTTTAACTTGCGTTAACTCACATTTACTCACGTTTAACTTGCGTTAACTCACGTTTACTCACGTTAACTCACTTTAACTCACGTTAACTCGCGTTTAACTCGCATTAACTCGCATTTAACTCGAGTTAACTCGCGTTAACTCGCGTTTAACTCACATTTAACTCGCGTTTAACTCACGTTTAACTCACGTTTAACTCACGTTTACTCACGTTTAACTCACGTTTAACTCACGTTAACTCACATTTAACTCACGTTTAACTCGCGTTTAACTCACGTTTAACTCACGTTTACTCACGTTTAACTCACGTTAACTCACGTTTACTCACGTTTAACTCACGTTAACTCACATTTAACTCACATTTAACTCACGTTAACTCACGTTTAACTCACATTTAACTCACATTTAACTCACGTTAACTCACGTTTAACTCACATTTAACTCACGTTTAACTCACGTTTACTCACGTTTAACTCACGTTAACTCACGTTTACTCACGTTTAACTCACGTTAACTCACATTTAACTCACATTTAACTCACGTTAACTCACGTTAACTCACGTTTAACTCACATTTAACTCACGTTTAACTCACGTTAACTCGCGTTTAACTCGCGTTTAACTCACATTTACTCACGTTTAACTTGCGTGAACTCGTGTTTACTCATGTTTAACTCGCGTTTACTCACGTTTAACTTGCGTTAACTCACATTTACTCACGTTTAACTTGCGTTTAACTCACATTTACTCACGTTTAACTTGCGTTAACTCGTGTTTACTCATGTTTAACTCGCGTTTACTCACGTTTAACTTGCGTTAACTCACGTTTACTCACGTTAACTCACTTTAACTCACGTTAACTCGCGTTAACTCGCGTTTAACTCGCATTAACTCGCATTTAACTCGAGTTAACTCGCGTTAACTCACGTTTAACTCACGTTTAACTCGCGTTTAACTCGCGTTTAACTCACGTTTACTCACGTTTAACTCACGTTAACTCACGTTAACTCAGGTTTAACTCACGTTTAACTCACGTTTAACTCGCGTTAACTCACGTTAACTCACGTTTAACTCACGTTAACTCACGTTTAACTCACGTTTACTCACGTTTAACTCACGTTAACTCACGTTAACTCACGTTTAACTCACGTTTAACTCGCGTTTAACTCACGTTTAACTCACGTTTAACTCACATTTAACTCACGTTTAACTCACATTTAACTCACGTTAACTCACGTTTAACTCACGTTTACTCACGTTTAACTCACGTTTACTCACGTTTAACTCACGTTAACTCGCGTTTAACTCGCGTTAACTCACGTTAACTCACGTTTAACTCACGTTTAACTCACGTTTAACTTGCGTTAACTCACGTTTAACTCACGTTTACTCACGTTTAACTCACGTTTAACTCACGTTAACTCACGTTTAACTCGGGTTAACTCACGTTTAACTTGCGTTAACTCACGTTTAACTCACGTTTAACTCACATTTAACTCACGTTTAACTCACGTTTACTCACGTTTAACTCACGTTTACTCACGTTTAACTCATGTTTAACTCGCGTTTACTCACGTTTAACTTGCGTTAACTCACGTTTACTCACGTTAACTCACTTTAACTCACGTTAACTCGCGTTAACTCACGTTTAACTCACGTTTAACTCACGTTTACTCACGTTTAACTCACGTTAACTCACGTTAACTCACGTTTAACTCACGTTAACTCACGTTTAACTCACGTTTAACTCACGTTTAACTCACGTTAACTCACGTTAACTCACGTTTAACTCACGTTTACTCACGTTTAACTCGCGTTTAACTCACGTTTAACTCACGTTTACTCACGTTTAACTCACGTTAACTCGCGTTTAACTCACGTTAACTCACTTTTAACTCGCGTTTAACTCACGTTTAACTCACATTTAACTCACGTTTAACTCACATTTAACTCACGTTAACTCACGTTTAACTCACGTTTACTCACGTTTAACTCACGTTTACTCACGTTTAACTCACGTTAACTCGCGTTTAACTCGCGTTAACTCACGTTAACTCACGTTTAACTCACGTTTAACTCACGTTTAACTTGCGTTAACTCACGTTTAACTCACGTTTACTCACGTTTAACTCACGTTTAACTCACGTTAACTCACGTTTAACTCGGGTTAACTCACGTTTAACTTGCGTTAACTCACGTTTAACTCACGTTTAACTCACATTTAACTCACGTTTAACTCACGTTTAACTCACGTTTACTCACGTTTAACTCACGTTTACTCACGTTTAACTCACGTTTAACTCACGTTTACTCACGTTTAACTCACGTTAACTCACGTTAACTCACGTTTAACTCACGTTTACTCACGTTTAACTCACGTTAACTCGCGTTTAACTCACGTTTAACTCACATTTAACTCACGTTTAACTCGCGTTTAACTCACGTTTAACTCACGTTTACTCACGTTTAACTCACATTTAACTCACGTTTAACTCACGTTAACTCGCGTTTAACTCGCGTTTAACTCACATTTACTCACGTTTAACTTGCGTTAACTCGTGTTTACTCATGTTTAACTCGCGTTTACTCACGTTTAACTTGCGTTAACTCACATTTACTCACGTTTAACTTGCGTTTAACTCACATTTACTCACGTTTAACTTGCGTTAACTCGTGTTTACTCATGTTTAACTCGCGTTTACTCACGTTTAACTTGCGTTAACTCACATTTACTCACGTTTAACTTGCGTTAACTCGTGTTTACTCATGTTTAACTCGCGTTTACTCACGTTTAACTTGCGTTAACTCACATTTACTCACGTTTAACTTGCGTTAACTCACGTTTACTCACGTTAACTCACTTTAACTCACGTTAACTCGCGTTAACTCGCGTTTTACTCGCATTAACTCGCATTTAACTCGAGTTAACTCGCGTTAACTCGCGTTTAACTCACATTTAACTCGCGTTTAACTCACGTTTAACTCACGTTTAACTCACGTTTACTCACGTTTAACTCACGTTTAACTCACGTTAACTCACATTTAACTCACGTTTAACTCGCGTTTAACTCACGTTTAACTCACGTTTACTCACGTTTAACTCACGTTAACTCACGTTTACTCACGTTTAACTCACGTTAACTCACATTTAACTCACATTTAACTCACGTTAACTCACGTTTAACTCACATTTAACTCACATTTAACTCACGTTAACTCACGTTTAACTCACATTTAACTCACATTTAACTCACGTTAACTCACGTTTAACTCACATTTAACTCACGTTTAACTCACGTTAACTCGCGTTTAACTCGCGTTTAACTCGCATTAACTCGCATTTAACTCGAGTTAACTCGCGTTAACTCGCGTTTAACTCACATTTAACTCGCGTTTAACTCACGTTTAACTCACGTTTAACTCACGTTTACTCACGTTTAACTCACGTTTAACTCACGTTAACTCACATTTAACTCACGTTTAACTCGCGTTTAACTCACGTTTAACTCACGTTTACTCACGTTTAACTCACGTTAACTCACGTTTACTCACGTTTAACTCACGTTAACTCACATTTAACTCACATTTAACTCACGTTAACTCACGTTTAACTCACATTTAACTCACATTTAACTCACGTTAACTCACGTTTAACTCACATTTAACTCACGTTTAACTCACGTTTACTCACGTTTAACTCACGTTAACTCACGTTTACTCACGTTTAACTCACGTTAACTCACATTTAACTCACATTTAACTCACGTTAACTCACGTTAACTCACGTTTAACTCACATTTAACTCACGTTTAACTCACGTTAACTCGCGTTTAACTCGCGTTTAACTCACATTTACTCACGTTTAACTTGCGTGAACTCGTGTTTACTCATGTTTAACTCGCGTTTACTCACGTTTAACTTGCGTTAACTCACATTTACTCACGTTTAACTTGCGTTTAACTCACATTTACTCACGTTTAACTTGCGTTAACTCGTGTTTACTCATGTTTAACTCGCGTTTACTCACGTTTAACTTGCGTTAACTCACGTTTACTCACGTTAACTCACTTTAACTCACGTTAACTCGCGTTAACTCGCGTTTAACTCGCATTAACTCGCATTTAACTCGAGTTAACTCGCGTTAACTCACGTTTAACTCACGTTTAACTCGCGTTTAACTCGCGTTTAACTCACGTTTACTCACGTTTAACTCACGTTAACTCACGTTAACTCACGTTTAACTCACGTTTAACTCACGTTTAACTCGCGTTAACTCACGTTAACTCACGTTTAACTCACGTTAACTCACGTTTAACTCACGTTTACTCACGTTTAACTCACGTTAACTCACGTTAACTCACGTTTAACTCACGTTTACTCACGTTTAACTCACGTTAACTCGCGTTTAACTCACGTTTAACTCACATTTAACTCACGTTTAACTCGCGTTTAACTCACGTTTAACTCACGTTTACTCACGTTTAACTCACGTTTAACTCACGTTTAACTCACGTTTACTCACGTTTAACTCACGTTTAACTCACGTTTACTCACGTTTACTCACGTTAACTCAAGTTTAACTCACGTTTAACTCGAGTTTAACTCGCGTTTAACTCACGTTTAACTCACGTTAACTCACGTTAACTCGCGTTTAACTCACGTTAACTCACGTTTAACTCACGTTAACTCACGTTAACTCACGTTAACTCGCGTTTAACTCACGTTTAACTCACGTTTACTCACGTTTAACTCACGTTAACTCACGTTAACTCACGTTTAACTCACGTTTACTCACGTTTAACTCACGTTAACTCGCGTTTAACTCACGTTTAACTCACATTTAACTCACGTTTAACTCGCGTTTAACTCACGTTTAACTCACGTTTACTCACGTTAACTCAAGTTTAACTCACGTTTAACTCGAGTTTAACTCGCGTTTAACTCACGTTTAACTCACGTTTAACTCACGTTTACTCACGTTTACTCACGTTAACTCAAGTTTAACTCACGTTTAACTCGAGTTTAACTCGCGTTTAACTCACGTTTAACTCACGTTAACTCACGTTAACTCGCGTTTAACTCACGTTAACTCACGTTTAACTCACGTTAACTCACGTTTAACGCACGTTAACTCACGTTTAACTCACGTTAACTCACGTTAACTCACGTTAACTCGCGTTTAACTCACGTTTAACTCGCGTTTAACTCGCGTTAACTCACGTTTAACTCACGTTAACTCACGTTTAACTCACGTTTAACTCACGTTTAACTCACGTTTAACTCGCGTTAACTCACGTTTAACTTGCGTTAACTCACGTTTAACTCACGTTTACTCACGTTTAACTCACGTTTAACTCACGTTTAACTCACGTTTAACTCACGTTAACTCACGTTTAACTCACGTTTAACTCACGTTAACTCACGTTTAACTCACGTTTAACTCACGTTTAACTCACGTTTAACTCGCGTTAACTCACGTTTAACTTGCGTTAACTCACGTTTAACTCACGTTTACTCACGTTTAACTCACGTTTAACTCACGTTTACTCACGTTTAACTCACGTTTAACTCACGTTTACTCACGTTAACTCACGTTTAACTCACGTTAACTCACATTTACTCACGTTTAACTTGCGTTAACTCGTGTTTACTCATGTTTAACTCGCGTTTACTCACGTTTAACTTGCGTTAACTCACGTTTACTCACGTTAACTCACTTTAACTCACGTTTAACTCGCGTTAACTCACGTTTAACTCGCGTTAACTCGCGTTAACTCGCGTTTAACTCGCATTAACTCGCATTTAACTCGAGTTAACTCGCGTTAACTCGCATTTAACTCACATTTAACTCGCGTTTAACTCACGTTTAACTCACGTTTAACTCACGTTTACTCACGTTTAACTCACGTTTAACTCACGTTAACTCACATTTAACTCACGTTTAACTCGCGTTTAACTCACGTTTAACTCACGTTTACTCACGTTTAACTCACGTTAACTCACGTTTACTCACGTTTAACTCACGTTAACTCACATTTAACTCACGTTTAACTCGCGTTTAACTCACGTTAACTCACGTTTACTCACGTTTACTCACGTTTAACTCACGTTAACTCACATTTAACTCACGTTTAACTCGCGTTTAACTCACGTTTAACTCACGTTTAACTCACGTTTACTCACGTTTAACTCACGTTAACTCACGTTAACTCACGTTTAACTCACGTTAACTCACGTTTAACTCACGTTTACTCACGTTTAACTCACGTTAACTCACGTTTACTCACGTTTAACTCACGTTAACTCACGTTTAACTCACGTTAACTCACGTTAACTCACGTTAACTCACGTTAACTCACGTTTAACTCGCGTTTAACTCACGTTTAACTCGCGTTTAACTCACGTTTAACTCACGTTAACTCACGTTAACTCACGTTAACTCACGTTTAACTCACATTTAACTCACATTTAACTCACGTTAACTCACGTTTAACTCACATTTAACTCACGTTAACTCACGTTTAACTCACATTTAACTCACATTTAACTCACGTTAACTCACGTTTAACTCACATTTAACTCACGTTTAACTCACGTTAACTCGCGTTTAACTCGCGTTTAACTCACATTTACTCACGTTTAACTTGCGTTAACTCGTGTTTACTCATGTTTAACTCGCGTTTACTCACGTTTAACTTGCGTTAACTCACATTTACTCACGTTTAACTTGCGTTTAACTCACATTTACTCACGTTTAACTCGCGTTAACTCGCGTTTAACTCACATTTAACTCGCGTTTAACTCACGTTTAACTCACGTTTAACTCACGTTTACTCACGTTTAACTCACGTTTAACTCACGTTAACTCACATTTAACTCACGTTTAACTCGCGTTTAACTCACGTTTAACTCACGTTTACTCACGTTTAACTCACGTTTACTCACGTTTAACTCACGTTAACTCACATTTAACTCACGTTTAACTCGCGTTTAACTCACGTTTAACTCACGTTTACTCACGTTTACTCACGTTTAACTCACGTTAACTCACATTTAACTCACGTTTAACTCGCGTTTAACTCACGTTTAACTCACGTTTACTCACGTTTAACTCACGTTTACTCACGTTAACTCACGTTTAACTCACGTTTAACTCGCGTTTAACTCGCGTTTAACTCACGTTTACTCACGTTTAACTCACGTTTAACTCACGTTTAACTCGCGTTAACTCACGTTAACTCACGTTTAACTCACGTTAACTCACGTTTAACTCACGTTTACTCACGTTTAACTCACGTTAACTCACGTTAACTCACGTTTAACTCACGTTTACTCACGTTTAACTCACGTTAACTCGCGTTTAACTCACGTTTAACTCACATTTAACTCACGTTTAACTCGCGTTTAACTCACGTTTAACTCACGTTTACTCACGTTTAACTCACGTTTAACTCACGTTTACTCACGTTTAACTCACGTTTAACTCACGTTTACTCACGTTTACTCACGTTAACTCAAGTTTAACTCACGTTTAACTCGAGTTTAACTCGCGTTTAACTCACGTTTAACTCGCGTTTAACTCGCGTTAACTCACGTTTAACTCACGTTAACTCACGTTTAACTCGCGTTAACTCACGTTTAACTTGCGTTAACTCACGTTTAACTCACGTTTACTCACGTTTAACTCACGTTTAACTCACGTTTACTCACGTTAACTCACGTTTAACTCACGTTAACTCACATTTACTCACGTTTAACTTGCGTTAACTCGTGTTTACTCATGTTTAACTCGCGTTTACTCACGTTTAACTTGCGTTAACTCACGTTTACTCACGTTAACTCACTTTAACTCACGTTTAACTCGCGTTAACTCACGTTTAACTCGCGTTAACTCGCGTTAACTCGCGTTTAACTCGCATTAACTCGCATTTAACTCGAGTTAACTCGCGTTAACTCGCATTTAACTCACATTTAACTCGCGTTTAACTCACGTTTAACTCACGTTTAACTCACGTTTACTCACGTTTAACTCACGTTTAACTCACGTTAACTCACATTTAACTCACGTTTAACTCGCGTTTAACTCACGTTTAACTCACGTTTACTCACGTTTAACTCACGTTAACTCACGTTTACTCACGTTTAACTCACGTTAACTCACATTTAACTCACGTTTAACTCGCGTTTAACTCACGTTAACTCACGTTTACTCACGTTTACTCACGTTTAACTCACGTTAACTCACATTTAACTCACGTTTAACTCGCGTTTAACTCACGTTTAACTCACGTTTAACTCACGTTTACTCACGTTTAACTCACGTTAACTCGCGTTTAACTCACGTTTAACTCACATTTAACTCACGTTTAACTCGCGTTTAACTCACGTTTAACTCACGTTTACTCACGTTTAACTCACGTTTAACTCACGTTTACTCACGTTTAACTCACGTTTAACTCACGTTTACTCACGTTAACTCAAGTTTAACTCACGTTTAACTCGAGTTTAACTCGCGTTTAACTCACGTTTAACTCGCGTTTAACTCGCGTTAACTCACGTTTAACTCACGTTTAACTCGCGTTTAACTCACGTTTAACTCACGTTTACTCACGTTTAACTCACGTTTAACTCACGTTTAACTCGCGTTAACTCACGTTTAACTTGCGTTAACTCACGTTTAACTCACGTTTACTCACGTTTAACTCACGTTTAACTCACGTTTAACTCGCGTTTAACTCACGTTTAACTCACGTTTACTCACGTTTAACTCACGTTAACTCACGTTAACTCACGTTTACTCACGTTTAACTCACGTTAACTCACATTTAACTCGCGTTATCTCACGTTTAACTCACGTTAACTCACGTTTAACTCACGTTTAACTCACGTTAACTCACGTTTAACTCACATTTAACTCACGTTTAACTCACGTTAACTCGCGTTTAACTCGCGTTTAACTCACATTTACTCACGTTTAACTTGCGTTAACTCGTGTTTACTCATGTTTAACTCGCGTTTACTCACGTTTAACTTGCGTTAACTCACGTTAACTCACGTTTAACTCACGTTTAACTCGCGTTAACTCACGTTAACTCACGTTTAACTCACGTTAACTCACGTTTAACTCACGTTTACTCACGTTTAACTCACGTTAACTCACGTTAACTCACGTTTAACTCACGTTTACTCACGTTTAACTCACGTTAACTCGCGTTTAACTCACGTTTAACTCACATTTAACTCACGTTTAACTCGCGTTTAACTCACGTTTAACTCACGTTTACTCACGTTTAACTCACGTTTAACTCACGTTTACTCACGTTTACTCACGTTAACTCAAGTTTAACTCACGTTTAACTCGAGTTTAACTCGCGTTTAACTTGCGTTAACTCGCGTTTAACTCACGTTTAACTCACGTTTACTCACGTTTAACTCACGTTAACTCACGTTTACTCACGTTTAACTCACGTTAACTCACATTTAACTCACGTTTAACTCGCGTTTAACTCACGTTTAACTCACGTTTAACTCACATTTAACTCACGTTTAACTCGCGTTTAACTCACGTTTAACTCACGTTTACTCACGTTTAACTCACGTTTAACTCACGTTTACTCACGTTTAACTCACGTTTAACTCACGTTTACTCACGTTAACTCAAGTTTAACTCACGTTTAACTCGAGTTTAACTCGCGTTTAACTCACGTTTAACTCGCGTTTAACTCGCGTTAACTCACGTTTAACTCACGTTAACTCACGTTTAACTCACGTTTAACTCACGTTTAACTCACGTTTAACTCGCGTTATCTCACGTTTAACTCACGTTAACTCACGTTTAACTCACGTTTAACTCACGTTAACTCACGTTTAACTCACGTTTAACTCACGTTTAACTCACGTTTAACTCGCGTTAACTCACGTTTAACTTGCGTTAACTCACGTTTAACTCACGTTTACTCACGTTTAACTCACGTTTAACTCACGTTTAACTCACGTTTACTCACGTTTAACTCACGTTTAACTCACGTTTACTCACGTTAACTCACGTTTAACTCACGTTTAACTCACGTTTAACTCACGTTTAACTCACGTTTAACTCACGTTTAACTCGCGTTAACTCACGTTTAACTTGCGTTAACTCACGTTTAACTCACGTTTACTCACGTTTAACTCACGTTTAACTCACGTTTAACTCACGTTTAACTCACGTTAACTCACGTTTAACTCACGTTTAACTCACGTTAACTCACGTTTAACTCGCGTTAACTCACGTTAACTCGCGTTTAACTCGCGTTTAACTCACATTTACTCACGTTTAACTCACGTTTAACTCACGTTTAACTCGCGTTTACTCACGTTTAACTTGCGTTAACTCACGTTTACTCACGTTAACTCACTTTAACTCACGTTTAACTCGCGTTAACTCACGTTTAACTCGCGTTAACTCGCGTTAACTCGCGTTTAACTCGCATTAACTCGCATTTAACTCGAGTTAACTCGCGTTAACTCGCATTTAACTCACATTTAACTCGCGTTTAACTCACGTTTAACTCACGTTTAACTCAGGTTTACTCACGTTTAACTCACGTTTAACTCACGTTAACTCACATTTAACTCACGTTTAACTCGCGTTTAACTCACGTTTAACTCACGTTTACTCACGTTTAACTCACGTTAACTCACGTTTACTCACGTTTAACTCACGTTAACTCACATTTAACTCGCGTTATCTCACGTTTAACTCACGTTAACTCACGTTTAACTCACGTTTAACTCACGTTAACTCACGTTTAACTCACATTTAACTCACGTTTAACTCACGTTAACTCGCGTTTAACTCGCGTTTAACTCACATTTACTCACGTTTAACTTGCGTTAACTCGTGTTTACTCATGTTTAACTCGCGTTTACTCACGTTTAACTTGCGTTAACTCACATTTACTCACGTTTAACTTGCGTTTAACTCACATTTACTCACGTTTAACTTGCGTTAACTCGTGTTTACTCACGTTTAACTTGCGTTAACTCACGTTTACTCACGTTAACTCACTTTAACTCACGTTAACTCGCGTTAACTCGCGTTTAACTCGCATTAACTCGCATTTAACTCGAGTTAACTCGCGTTAACTCGCGTTTAACTCACATTTAACTCGCGTTTAACTCACGTTTAACTCACGTTTACTCACGTTTAACTCACGTTTAACTCACGTTAACTCACATTTAACTCACGTTTAACTCGCGTTTAACTCACGTTTAACTCACGTTTACTCACGTTTAACTCACGTTAACTCACGTTTACTCACGTTTAACTCACGTTAACTCACATTTAACTCACGTTTAACTCGCGTTTAACTCACGTTTACTCACGTTTACTCACGTTTAACTCACGTTAACTCACATTTAACTCACGTTTAACTCGCGTTTAACTCACGTTTAACTCACGTTTACTCACGTTTAACTCACGTTTACTCACGTTAACTCACGTTTAACTCACGTTTAACTCGCGTTTAACTCGCGTTTAACTCACGTTTACTCACGTTTAACTCACGTTAACTCACGTTAACTCACGTTTAACTCACGTTAACTCAAGTTTAACTCACGTTTAACTCGAGTTTAACTCGCGTTTAACTCACGTTTAACTCGCGTTTAACTCGCGTTAACTCACGTTTAACTCACGTTAACTCACGTTTAACTCACGTTTAACTCACGTTTAACTCACGTTTAACTCGCGTTATCTCACGTTTAACTCGCGTTAACTCACGTTTAACTCACGTTTACTCACGTTTAACTCACGTTTAACTCACGTTTAACTCACGTTTAACTCACGTTAACTCACGTTTAACTCACGTTTAACTCACGTTAACTCACGTTTAACTCACGTTTAACTCGCGTTAACTCACGTTTAACTTGCGTTAACTCACGTTTAACTCACGTTTACTCACGTTTAACTCACGTTTAACTCACGTTTAACTCACGTTTACTCACGTTTAACTCACGTTTAACTCACGTTTACTCACGTTAACTCACGTTTAACTCACGTTAACTCACGTTAACTCACGTTTAACTCACGTTTAACTCACGTTAACTCACGTTAACTCACGTTAACTCACGTTAACTCACGTTTAACTCGCGTTTAACTCGCGTTTAACTCACGTTTAACTCACGTTAACTCACGTTAACTCACGTTAACTCACGTTTAACTCACGTTAACTCACATTTACTCACGTTTAACTTGCGTTAACTCGTGTTTACTCATGTTTAACTCGCGTTTACTCACGTTTAACTTGCGTTAACTCACATTTACTCACGTTTAACTTGCGTTAACTCGTGTTTACTCATGTTTAACTCGCGTTTACTCACGTTTAACTTGCGTTAACTCACGTTTACTCACGTTAACTCACTTTAACTCACGTTTAACTCGCGTTAACTCACGTTTAACTCGCGTTAACTCGCGTTAACTCGCGTTTAACTCGCATTAACTCGCATTTAACTCGAGTTAACTCGCGTTAACTCGCATTTAACTCACATTTAACTCGCGTTTAACTCACGTTTAACTCACGTTTAACTCACGTTTACTCACGTTTAACTCACGTTTAACTCACGTTAACTCACATTTAACTCACGTTTAACTCGCGTTTAACTCACGTTTAACTCACGTTTACTCACGTTTAACTCACGTTAACTCACGTTTACTCACGTTTAACTCACGTTAACTCACATTTAACTCACGTTTAACTCGCGTTTAACTCACGTTTAACTCACGTTAACTCACATTTAACTCACGTTTAACTCGCGTTTAACTCACGTTTAACTCACGTTTAACTCACGTTTACTCACGTTTAACTCACGTTAACTCACGTTAACTCACGTTTAACTCACGTTAACTCACGTTTACTCACGTTTACTCACGTTTAACTCACGTTAACTCACGTTAACTCACGTTAACTCACGTTTAACTCACGTTAACTCACGTTTACTCACGTTTACTCACGTTTAACTCACGTTAACTCACGTTAACTCACGTTTAACTCACGTTTACTCACGTTTAACTCGCGTTTAACTCACGTTTAACTCACGTTTACTCACGTTTAACTCACGTTAACTCGCGTTTAACTCACGTTTAACTCACGTTTAACTCACGTTTAACTCATGTTTAACTCACGTTTAACTCACGTTTAACTCACGTTAACTCACGTTTAACTCACGTTAACTCACGTTTAACTCACGTTTAACTCACGTTTAACTCACGTTTAACTCACGTTTAACTCGCGTTTAACTCGCGTTTACTCACGTTTAACTCACGTTTACTCACGTTTAACTCACGTTTAACTCACGTTAACTCACGTTTACTCACGTTTACTCACGTTTAACTCACGTTTACTCACGTTTAACTCACGTTTAACTCACGTTAACTCACGTTAACTCACGTTTAACTCACGTTAACTCACGTTTAACTCATGTTAACTCACGTTTAACTCGCGTTAACTCACGTTTAACTTGCGTTAACTCATGTTTAACTCACGTTAACTCACATTTACTCACGTTTAACTTGCGTTAACTCACGTTTAACTCATGTTTAACTTGCGTTAACTCACGTTTAACTCACGTTAATTCACGTTTAACTCACGTTAACTCACGTTTACTCACGTTTACTCACGTTTAACTCACGTTTACTCACGTTTAACTCACGTTTAACTCACGTTAACTCACGTTAACTCACGTTTAACTCACGTTAACTCACGTTTAACTCATGTTAACTCACGTTTAACTCGCGTTAACTCACGTTTAACTTGCGTTAACTCATGTTTAACTCACGTTAACTCACATTTACTCACGTTTAACTTGCGTTAACTCACGTTTAACTCATGTTTAACTTGCGTTAACTCACGTTTAACTCACGTTAATTCACGTTTAACTCACGTTAACTCACGTTTAACTCACGTTAACTCACGTTTAACTCACGTTAACTCACGTTTAACTCACGTTAACTCACGTTAACTCACGTTAACTCACGTTAACTTGCGTTAACTCAGGTTTAACTTGCATTAACTCGCATTTAACTCACATTTAGCTCACGTTTAACTCGCGTTAACTCACATTTAACTTGCGTTAACTCGCATTAACTCACATTTAACTAACATTAACTCACGTTTAACTCACGTTTACTCACGTTTACTCACGTTTAACTTGCATTAACTCATGTTTAACTCGCGTTTACTCACGTTTACTCATGTTTACTCACGTTTAACTTGCATTAACTCATGTTTAACTCGCGTTTACTCACGTTTACTCATGTTTAATTTGCGTTAACTCAGAGGTTCCTGGTTTTATTCCCGGTACTGACCTGCCGGACGGCGGTACTGACCTGCCGGACGGCGGTACTGACCTGGCGGACGGCTCCGTTGAGCAGCAGGAATCTCTCCGACCTCCTCATGGGTAAACAGAGACTGTACAGGACGTGCACGGCGGCCAGGAAGAAGGCCAGCAGGCCCAGCGGTTTCCGGGCCGCCAGCCAGGCCTCCAGCCAGCGGGGGAAGCGCCGGTACTTGGTCCGGCGGGCCAGCTGGTAGCCGGCGGCCAGCTGGCCCGCCAGGTACACCAGCGCCAGCAGCGTGGCGGCGGCGCCGGCCAGCGTGCGGTTCACCAGCTCCAGCGGGATCTTGTAGAAGACGCTGCGGCGCTGCGTCACGTACGGGTGCAGCACGTCGCGCGTGAAGGAGTAGCAGAAGAAGAAGGTGGACACGGACACGGCCAGCAGCACCGGGAACCGCCAGCCCGGGAACAACCGCACCGGGAGGTTCTCCAGCTCCCGCGACGACGACAGCAGGCCCAGGTCCACCGGCTGGAAGTGCAGCTGCCGGGCCAGGTCCATGATCTGCTGCCGGGCCGGCACCGAGTCGCTGCAGACAAACACCTGGGGGGAAAGGTCAAAGGTCAGGGGTCAGAAGTCAGGGCCAGGTCCATGATCTGCTGCCGGGCCGGCACCGAGTCGCTGCAGACAAACACCTGGGGGGAGAGGTCAAAGGTCAGGGGTCAGGTCCATGATCTGCTGCCGGGCCGGCACCGAGTCGCTGCAGACAAACACCTGCAGAGAGAGGTCAGAGGTCAGGGACCAGGTCCATGATCTGCTGCCGGGCCGGCACCGAGTCGCTGCAGACAAACACCTGGGGGGAGAGGTCAAAGGTCAGGGGCCAGGTCCATGATCTGCTGCCGGGCCGGCACCGAGTCGCTGCAGACAAACACCTGGGGGGAGAGGTCAAAGGTCAGGGGTCAAGGCCAAGTCCATGATCTGCTGCCGGGCCGGCACCGAGTCGCTGCAGACAAACACCTGCAGAGAGAGGTCAAAGGTCAGGGGTCAGGGGTCAGAGGTCAGGGTCAGGTCCATGATCTGCTGCCGGGACGGAGTCGCTGCAGATAAACACCTGCAGAGAAATGGAATTCAATTCAATTCAATTTTATATAGCGTCTATTCCAGGGGTCGGCAACCCAAAATGTTTTAGATCCATATTGGACCAAAAACACAAAAAACTAATATGTCTGGAGCCGCAAAAAATGAAAAGTCTTGTATCAGAATTACAATGAAGGCAAATGGAGAAATGTTGAGAAAAAAGTCAAATGTCGAGAAAAAAGTGGAAATGTCGAGAAAAAAGTCAAAATGTCAAGATTAATGTTGAAGTACAATCTTGAGAAAAAAAGTCTAAATTTCGAGAAAAACATTCAAAATGTCGAGAAAAAAATCGAAATGTTGAGAAAAAAGTCAAAAAGTTGAGAAAAAAGTCGAAATGTCGAGAAAAAAGTTGAAATGTGGGGAAAAAATTCGAAATTTCGGGAAAAACATTCGAAATGTCGAGAAAAAAGTCGAAATTTCGGGAAAAACATTCGAAATGTCGAGAAAAAAGTCGAAATTTCGGGAAAAACATTCGAAATGTCGAAAAAAAAGTGGAAATGTCGAGAAAAAAGTCGAAATTTCGGGAAAAACATTCGAAATGTCGAGAAAAAAGTCGAAATTTCGGGAAAAACATTCGAAATGTCGAGAAAAAAGTGGAAATGTCGAGAAAAAAAAGTCGAAATGTCGAGAAAAAAGTCGAAATTTCGGGAAAAACATTTGAAATGTCGAGAAAAAAGTCAAAATGTCGAGAAAAAAGTCGAAATTTCGGGAAAAACATTCGAAATGTCGAGAAAAAAGTCGAAATTTCGGGAAAAACATTCGAAATGTCGAGAAAAAAGTGGAAATGTCGAAAAAAAAGTCGAAATGTCGAGAAAAAAGTCGAAATTTCGGGAAAAACATTCGAAATGTCGAGAAAAAAGTCAAAATGTCGAGAAAAAAGTCGAAATTTCGGGAAAAAAGTCAAAATTTTGAGAAAAAGGTCGAAATGTCGAGATTAATGTTAAAGTACAATTTCGAGAAAAAAGTCAACATGTCGAGATTAAAAAGGAAAGGAAAAAGGAAGAAAAAAGGAGAAAAAAAGAAAAAAGAAGAAAAAAGAGAAAAAAAAAGAGAAAGAGAGAACAAAAGAGAAAAAAGAAGAAAAAAAGGAAAAAAAAGGTCCAACATTTTCTAAAAAGCTCCAGGAGCCACTAGGGCGGCGCTAAAGAGCCGCGGTCTATTCCAACATAATTGTCTCCAGGATGTTTCCAGAACCAGAACATGAACATAAACCTGGGGGAGAGGTGGAGGTCAGAGGTCAAAGGTCAGGGATCAGGGGTCAGGGCCAAGTCCGTGACCTGCTGCCGGCTATTCCAACATAGTTGTCTCCAGGATGTTTCCAGAACCAGAACATGAACTCCCGAGCAATTATTACACAAACATGTAACAACATGTAACATAATCATTTGTTTCAGATGTGCTGTCATTATTTTCTGTATAAAAATTGAACTTGGTTCAAAAAGTCTTTTTTCAAACTTGAGTCTTGAAAAAGAGGCTCGTCTTATAATCAGGGTCGTCTTATATTCGGACCAATACGGTATATGTTTGATATTTTCTTAAATGTGAAGACAGTGCCAGTGGGAAACTTATTTACACAGAAAGATTATTTTTTGTTTGAAATAGTTATTCTACTCATTGTATTTATTTTTATTGAATTTATCTATTGCAAATAAAACCTTAATCTTCCAATTCATTGCATTTTCCATTCCATTTTCAGCCTTTAGTTATTTTTGTGGTAGAAGTAGCGGTACACAAGTACACAAATTAAAATACTTCTGCTAGCATACCTGTCTGCTAGCGTCCTGCGGGCTAGTACCTGTCTGCTAGCGTCCTGCGGGCTAGTACCTGTCTGCTAGCGTCCTGCGGGCTAGTACCTGTCTGTTAGCGGGCTAGTACCTGTCTGCTAGCGGGCTAGTACCTGTCTGCTAGCGGGCTAGTACCTGTCTGCTAGCGTCCTGCGGGCTAGTACCTGTCTGCTAGCATGCTAGTACCTGTCTGTTAGCGTCCTGCGGGCTAGTACCTGTCTGCTAGCGGGCTAGTACCTGTCTGCTAGCATGCTAGTACCTGTCTGTTAGCGTCCTGCAGGCTAGTACCTGTCTGCTAGCGGGCTAGTACCTGTCTGCTAGCATACCTGTCTGCTAGCGTCCTGCGGGCTAGTACCTGTCTGCTAGCGGGCTAGTACCTGTCTGCTAGCGTCCTGCGGGCTAGTCTGCTGCAGCGTCCAGGCTGAGATCACGTTAAATCCTTTCACCACAATCGACTCCGGCAGCAGCGACGCCAGAAACTCAGCGTTGGAGTCGGAGTTCTGGTTCACCCTCCGGTTGTTGCTGACGTCCACCAGGATCTTCCCTGACAACAACAACAACGACAACAACAGAAATTAAAGCTGCAAGCAGCGATGAACGGGCCCTCGCACTCACGGCCACCGCCCCCATAAGCATATCAGAAATGACACCACCCACGACTTCCTATGTCAAACCATTCAAAAGTTATAGCAGAAAATAGGAACAACCAATCAGAAGAAGGGGCGGGGCTAATTTTCACCAATTATGGTCAAGAACTCAATACCAAGTCCGATGATTCAAAAGTTATAGCAGAATCAAATATGGACCAATCAGCTACTAGTATCACTTCCTGTTTAGCGTTGAAGTTTGACGTGGCGCCACGGCCACGCCACGGATACGCCAAAACTCACGATTTTGATAACTTTTCATGGTTAACATCTTTTGTGTCTCCTGAGCGAGTTTTATGTCAAACAGACAATCCTGCTAGGAGGAGTTCGTTAAAGTACGACACGTGAAAATGGCATAAATTGCGACAAAATTAACCGATTAATTCAAAATGGACGACTTCCTGTTGGGTTTGGGCCATGGCACCAAGAGACTTTTCTTTAAGTTGTGACATGATACAGGTGTGTAGTGATTTTCGTGCATGTACGTCAAACCGTATTGTGGGACTTGAGGAACAAAGTTTTCCAGGGGGCGCTGTTGAGCCGTTAGGCCACGCCCCTTTTTTGACACCATTCAAATACGTAATTTTTCGCCACATGGGACGTGCGTGCCAAGTTTCACAACTTTTCGAGTAAGTTATGCGCCTCAAAAACGCAATTGTTTTCGGATAAAAGAATAATAATAATAATCTTTCCGATTTCAATAGGGCTTCGCACAAGCCTTGCTGCTGCTCGCTCCCTAACTAGAACATTTCAATAAATGTTGACGGTCCTACCGCCCATTCTTTCCCTCTTGCTGCTTTGTTTTGGGGCTCTAGTGGTTGGTATATTATAGGAGCCAAATATGTTGTTGTTCACTGTGTGTGTCTGTGGGTGGCGCTGTGTTATTACTTGAGCCACAGGTATAAAGGTGACTACGTCACGTTTGTTTGTCAGATGTTTGGCCCGGAAGAGCAAAAGGTTTTTGACCGCTGTGGCGCTAAACCTTAGACACGTTATGCTTTGTCTGATCAACCTGAATGAAGTCACAATAAATACTCTTTTAATTGCATCAGAAGAAAGTGTCCTGGCTCCTGGGAACGTGGGCAGCAGCAGCCAAAAGCGCGTCGACCAGGTTCTATCTCGGTCAAACATTCTCAGTAGCCAAAAGCATTCTGGCTCCTTCAGTGATTGTGTAAGGTGGTTCTGCTTTCGTTTGATAGAATGGGACAATTTGGCTTAAATATCTCAAAAGTTGTAAACAGCAGCGTAATAAGACCTTGGTATGTCGTCGTCCACATCGTCCCGAGTCTTTTAACGTTGGATCAAAGTCTCTACGATATTGTGTTGCCGTGCAACAAGCGTCCAAATTTCCGTTAGCTTGAAAATTAGCATAGTTGAATATCTCAAACAGCGTAATAGCTAGCATGATGAGAATTAAATATGTTGTAGTACAACGTGTCCCGGGTTTGTCAATGTTATAATGATGTTTGTACGATAAACCGTTGCCTAGCAACAAGCGTCCAAAATAAAATTGACATTTTTTTTCATTTATTTTTAAATTGAAAGTTATATATCGCAAAAACCGTAATAACTAGCATGATGCGGTTATACGGTCGGTTATTGCCAATCGGGCCGAGTGTTTGAAAGTTTGAACGATGTCTGTACGATAAAGTTCGGCCGAGCAATAAGCGTCTGAATTTTCGCCTTTTTTTTTGCTTTTTGGCGTCTAGCGTTGCCACGGTAACACTTTTGACTGAGAAAAGTAATGCCCATCGAGGCACGATGGAGACGCATCCAACGATGTATGCCATGCATGGGTGCATGTCCCGGTTCAGGCTACGTTAACGGATAGGTTTTTTTTTCACCATGGTAAAAAACCCCATCCGAATGAATGGGGCCATTTGGCCTGGATTTTGACCAAAAAATTCCTTAAATCACAGATTCATGAAATTTTAATATGTTTAAGTCCACAGCGTGCCGAGTCGGGGAACATTTGTACAATGTCTCTACGATAACCTGTTGCCTAGCAACAAGCGTCCAAAGTCAAATGGAAATAAAAAAAAGGAAAGATAAATATCGCAAAAACTGTAATAATTGGCATAATGAGTTGAATTTGAATTGAATGAATTCTATTTTTTGTGGATTTTTTTTTTCCACATCAGAACGGGGTCATGCTGTACACCCGCTGGTGTGACGGGGGACTTTTGCGACTTTAGCTCGTTAGCAAAATGCTAGCAACATTGCCCTTTGGGCTGTTTTGGACAATTGCAATATGGTCATGCCCTTACTTGGCATGACCACAACTAGAAAATTTCAGGAAATGTTGTCATCCACATCGTCCACATCGTCCCGAGTCTTTTAACGTTGGATCAAAATCTCTACGATATCTTGTTGCCGAGCAACAAGCGTCCAAATTTCCGTTAGCATCAAAATTACCATTATTAAATATCTCAAAAAGCGTAATAACTAGCATGATGAGACTAAAATATGTTGTAGTAAAACGCGTCCCGGGTTTGTCAATGTTGTAATGATGTCTGTACGATAAACCGTTGCCTAGCAACAAGCGTCCAAAATAAAATTGACATTTTTTTTTTAATCTAAAGTTAAATATCGCAAAAACCGTAATAAGTTGCATAATTATGTTTTACGATCCTTTAGTGCCAATCGGGCCGAGTGTTGTAAATTTGAGCGATGTCTCTACGATAAAGTTTGGCCGAGCAATAAGCGTCCGAATTTTCGCATTTTTTTTTTTTTTTTGGCAAAGTGGGTGTATGTTAGCTAGCGTAGCTGCTACCTACCTGCCAGCAGGTGTATGTTAGCTAGCGTAGCTGCTACCTACCTGCCCGCAGGTGTATGTTAGCTAGCGTAGCTGCTACCTACCTGCCCGCAGGTGTATGCTAGCTAGCGTAGCTGCTACCTACCTGCCCGCAGGTGTATGCTAGCTAGCGTAGCTGCTACCTACCTGCCAGCAGGTGCCTGAGGTCCCACAGGAAGCCGTAGTGCTCGCGGCGGATCCCCAGGAACACCACGTTAGCTTTAGCCACGGCGTCCTGGTGCCGCGTCACGTCCACCACGTGGGGGAAGCCGCTAGCGGCTAGCTGGGGCCGGCGGCTGCCCACCACCACGCTGAAGCCGCAGCGCAGCAGACGCAGCGCTAGGGACCGGGAGAAGTCCCCGGAACCCAGGACCGCCACGGGGGGCCGGGCCGGGACCGGGACCGGGTCCTGGGTCCGGGAGCAGGTCTGGGTCTGGACCAGGTCCTGGTTCCTGGAGCAGGTCTGGGTCTGGACCAGGTCCTGGTTCCTGGTCTGGACCAGGTCCTGGTTCCTGGTCTGGTCCAGGTTCAGGTTCTGGTTCTGGTTCTGGTTCTGGTGCTGGGAGGAGCTGGTGAGGAACACGGGGCTCCGGCCCATCAGGGAGATGGAGTCCATCCTTCCTGGACCTGGAGACGGAGGGAGAGACGAGTTACCGGGTCTTTATGTGACGCCGTTGCCGCGTTGCCGCAATGCCGTTGCCGCGACTCCGTTGCCTTAGGAATTAATTAAGTATCTTTATATTTTAACTTTACACACTGTAAGAGTAAGAGGAGGATTTTTAGTGCCAAAATTAATGAATGAATTAATTAATTAAATGTTGCATTAATTAATTCAAATGGGAATGAAATATATCATTAATTAAATGTTTCATTAATTAATGCAAATGGGAATTAAATATATCATTAATTAATTAAATGTTGCATTAATTAATTCAAATGGGAATTAAATATATCATTAATTAATTAAATGTTGCATTAATTAATTCAAATGGGAATGAAATATATCATTAATTAATTAAATGTTGCATTAATTAATTCAAATGGGAATTAAATATATCATTAATTAATTAAATGTTGCATTAATTAATTCAAATGGGAATGACATATATCATTAATTAAATGCTTCATTAATTAATTCAAATGGGAATTAAATATATCATTAATTAAATGTTTCAATAATTAATTCAAATGGGAATGAAATATATCATTAATTAATTTAAATGTTAATTAAATATATAATTAATTAATTAAATGTGTCATTAATTAATTAAAATGGGAATTAAATATATAATTCATTCATTAATTATGTCATTAATTAAATGTGTAATTAATTTTTAAGGATGATTTTTAGTGCCAAAATTAAATAAATAAATAATTTATTAATTATTATTATTATTAATTATTTTAATTAATTAATTAAAATGGGAATTAAATATATCATTAATTAATTAATATATATCATTAATTAATTAAAATGCGAATTAAATATATAATTAATTAAATGTGTCATTAATTAATTAAAATTGGAATTAAATATGTAATTAATTAATTAAAATGCAATTCATTTTAAGTAAAAAAATATATTACATTTTTTCAGTATTTAATTAATTATTTCAGTATTTAATTAATTAATGACACATTTAATTAATGATTTCGTGTCTGGTTCTGGTCCCAGCTGGACCAGAACCAGAACCACAGGGGGAGATGGAAGGATGGATGATTGACAGGTGGATGATGCACAATAAAGACAGGTGATGACGTCAGATATACACACACACACACACACACACACACACACACACACACACACACACACACACACACACACACACACACACACACACACACACACACACACACACACACACACACACACACACACGTCAACACAAGACCAGAACCAGAACCTGGACCAGAACCAGGACCGGCGCGTGTCCGCGGAGGCAGCGTGCCCGTGAAGGACGAGTCGGCGCATGCGCAGCTCGGATCTGCGCACCTGTAGCAGCTAAAACCGCTAAGGCCGGTACCAGAGGTCACAGTCCGGTACCGGGACCTGGACCTGGACCTGGACCGGGTCTGATACCAGAACCAGAACCAGAACTCACCTGCAGAACCAGCTCTTCACGTGAACGCGCTCCGCTGCTCCGCGGTGCCTTCAGGGACCCGGAGAGAGTCGGTGATGGGAGACTCAGACCCGCAGGAGGATTTTATTATATTATATCTGTTTGTTGCAGCTGCAGCAACACAAACACCAAACTAACAAACACCGATATGAATATTAACTGAAAGTAACAAACATCTCTGAAGAACCAGCTCTGTTTTTATCAAGTTAAAAAATCAGAAAAAGATGACGGATTTTTGACCCGGAGTCCCTGAACGCAACATTTCACAGCTTCTTCCAGATGATGAAACATCAGTCACATAATAATAATAATAATAATAATAATAATAATAATAATAATAATATAACAACAATAATAATCCTCATCATTATCATCATAACAATATAATAAGAATATAATAATAACAAAATACTTATAATAATATAACAAAAAACAACAATAATAATGATAATAATAACAATAATGATTATAATAATTAATAATAATAAGACATTAAACTTATCTTTTAGATAACTCTTATTTTTAGAAAAACAAAATGACACAGTTATTCTAAATTCAACTTTCACTCAAACCCAAATCCCGTTTCTATTAAATCAAATTGAATTTAGAAGTAAAAACGTAAATAATCAATCTATTTATCCAAATATGGATTATTCTCATAACATTATGACTTTATTCTCATAATATTACGACTGTATTCTTGTAATATTATGACTTTATTCTAGTAATTTTACAACTTTATACTCGTAATATTACGACTTTATTCTCATAATATTACGACTTTATTCTCATAATATTACGACTTTATTCTCATAATATTACGACTTTATTCTCATAATATTACGACTTTATTCTAGTAATTTTACAACTTTATACTCGTAATATTACGACTTTATTCTAGTAATATTACGACTTTATTCTAGTAATATTACGACTTTATTCTCATAACATTATGACGTTATACTCATAATATTACGACTTTATTCTTGTAATATTACAACTTTATTCTAGTAATTTTACAACTTTATACTCGTAATTTTACGACTTTGTTCTCATAAATTACGACTTTATACTCGTAATTTTACGACTTTATTCTAGTAATTTTACGACTTTATTCTCATTATATTCCGACTTTATTCTCGTAATTTCCAATGTTTTTTTTGTCTTAGTTTGGCCCTACTACTCCGTCCTTCTGTTCCACCTGTAAACTGTTGTGATCTTTATACTGTATATTGTAATCCTTGTCAATAAAGATTTATTTAAAAGGAGACGGAGACGGAGCGGATGAAGCTCCGGATCCTCAGCTTCCCTTCCGTCCTTTACCCTGATTTTAACCCCGGGTTCGAGCTTCCATCCCCGGCAGGAGGAGGATGATCCATCGCCAGGTGATCCTGGCCCAGGTAGGTGGACCCCATTGTTGCTGTTGATGCAGCTGCCCAGCATCAGCATCCTTCCATCATCCCTCCATCATCCCTCCATCATCCTCCCCGCATCCCTCCATCATCCTCCCTGCGCATGCGTACAAGACTCCATGCAACAATAGGGAAATTATAGATTACATCTCCCGTCTGAAAGAATAGGAACATTTTACTACCAGAAACTTGAGCTATATAATCAGTTTGATATCCTGGCAGTAATTCGGCGTATTTATAAGAGCTCATAATGGCGTGTTTTAGCCCGTAATCAACTCATTTGTGTCCTAGACGGAAGCGAGGATACGCATCCGCACAATACTCCATAGCGCAAAAGAGGAATTTAAAGATTAATACTTGTTTCTTAGCAAATCTTACGGTTTCACTGGTCACTTGAAGTGCAGATTAAAACCAGTTTTATCATTAGTTTGATTCGTCGTGAGTCTTAGAGCTGAGAATGACTCATATTTCTTCAAAAACAACAACAAAACTCCGCGGCCGCGGAGGCTGCGGAGGCTGGATGCTGATGCTGGGAGGATGCTGATTCTGGCCGCGACACATCCACGCAACAAAACCCTAGAAACTAGCCGCTGTGAGGCTTTAGACACGCGCCGAATCAAATAACTGATAAAACCCGTGTATCTGCCTCAAGTTTGAATGTAAAATGATCCAGTTTGAAAAGAAATGGCCGATATTCATGTATTCTCTAAACGGCGCTGTGGAGAACCCCGCTACATCTCCCCGCTTTTTGTTATTTTTGGAGAAATATGAGTCGTTCTCAGCTCTAAGACTCACGACGAATCAAACTAATGATACAACTGGTTTCATCTGCACTTCAAGTCACACGTGAAAGCGTAAGATTTTCTAAGAACGAAGAACTAATCCTTAAATTGTTCTTTTGCGCTACGGAGTCTTGTCCGGACGCGTATCCTCGCTTCCGTCTGTTTAAGACACAAATGAGTTGATTACGGGCTAAAACACGTCATTATGAGCTGTTAAAAATACGCCGAATTACAGCCAGGATAACAAACTGATAATGTCCCTCAAGTTTTTAGTTGTAAAATGTTCATATTTTTTCATAGGGGAGATGTAATCTATAATTTCCCTATTGTTGCATGGAGTCTTGTATTTATTTCTCTTTGTGTGGGGATTCCCATCAAAATCCTCTTAAATTCCAGATAAAAGCACAACATGCTGCTCTGATTTAATAATCAACCAGTAAATCTCTTGTAAACACGAAATTAGAAGTGAAGAAGTGATGTTTTCAGAGTGTTTTGTATAGAAGTGTTTGTGGCACCGAGACTGGAAACCACTTTTTTTTTGTGATCAACATTTTTTATTTTCAAAAACAGACAAATACAGAAAACGACAGAAACAACATGGCGGCTCGTTAACAATGAGGCCAGACACAAAAAATAAGAGATAAAAGATAAAACAGGATAAGATTAAGATTCCCAGAATATTCAAATTTTTTGAGATAGGATATTTGAGTTTTCTTAAGCTGTAAACCATGATCAGCAATATTAAAATAATAAAAGGCTTGCAATATTTCAGTTGATTTGTAATGAATCCAGAATGTATGACAGTTTTGCATTACAGAAAATAAAGGACTTTATCACAATATTCTAATTTCTGAGACAGTCCTGTATACTTATTCAGAAAATAAATAAGTAAATAAATAAATAAATAAAGTAAAAAAATACATTTAAAAATTAAATGAATTAATTAAAAATAAATAAATACATTGAAAAAAATAAATTAATTAATTAAAACAAGGAAGGAAAATAGTTTAATTCTGAATTATTTAATTCAGAATAATTAATTCCGATTTAAAAAACCTCCTGTAACCGTGGCCACTGTAGTGCTAACTGAGGAGTTCCCCCGGGCTCTGTACCAGGACTCTCTGTGTTAACTGATCCAAAAGTCAGTTTATTTGCAGATGAGCTTGTTTTTAGGCGGAAATGGTCGTTGTTTTGTTGTTACAGTCGTCCATTTCCAGTTAATTTGCCGTCATGTCCGTGTTTCTGCTTGTCCTTGTCTGTTATTCCTGTTTTTCCCCGACACAGTTTTAGCATGACCGTTAGCACCACGCTAACTGTCCGTGTGGTCACGAATTTGGGGGAAAATAAAACAGAATTTGGGGGAAAATAAAACAGAATTTGGGGGAAAATAAAACAGAATTTGTGGAAGAATAAAACAGAATTTGTGGAAAAATAAAATGGAATTTGGGAAAAAATAAAACAGAATTTGGAGAAAAATAAAACGGAATTTGGGGGAAAATTAAAAATAATTTGCCGTCCGTGTTAGTTCTGCTTGTCCTTGTCTGTTATTGGTGTTTTTACCCGACACAGATTTAGCATGACCGTTAGCACCACGCTAACTGCCTCTGCTTTGTTTTTTTGTGTTCCCGTGTCACCGCCCCCTCCCTTCAGGTTCTGCTCTGCTTTGGGCTGATTGGTCAAAATGCTGATGCATCTCTGTAGTTTGAAGGTCAGTGGCCCCGCCCACCCACACCCCCCCCCTCTATGTCGCCCACCCCGTCACGCCCCTCCATGTAGCTCGTCTCCACCATTGGTCACGGTTACATGATGTTTTTTCTGAAATCAGAAACAAATGTAGCAAACTTAAGTTTTCTTTCCTAAAAACAAACGACTTTTAACACTTTAAAACTCTTTAAAACATCTTTTCAACTTTTAGGAAAAGTTGCTCTAAATATAAATATAATAATATAATATAAAAATCTAATATAAACACTCTGAGCGTCGAACCGTCAACCCTGTCGTTTCTGCAGAACTGTAGCAAAAGATGCTAACGATAGATGCTAACAAAAGATGCTAACGATATATGGTAACAAAAGATGCTAACGATAGATGCTAACGATAGATGCTAACAAAAGATGCTAACAATAGATGCTAACAACAGACACGGGTCATTGATTCTAATAATTTGCTAACAACAGGGGCTACCGACAGATTCTAGTAACAAAGGCTGGTGAAAGATGCTAACTAAAGATGCTAACAACAGATGCTAATGATAGATGCTAACTACAGATGCTATTGATAGATGCTAACAGCAGATGCTAACGATAGATGCTAACAACAAATGCTAACTATAGATGCTAACAACAACCCCGTTCTCTCTCCGTGTTTCTTCAGAACTTGTACCAGAACCGGGTCGTGACTTTGGCCTCCATGGCGTCGCCGACGCGCCAGAACCGCCAGCGCTACAAGGACGCGGCGGCGCGTCACAGCTACGGCCCCGATAGCTTCGCCGTCAACGGCCTGGACCTAGCATCGCCGCTAGCGCCGCGCTGCAGCAGCGACACCGACCTGGTGTCGCCCGACGGGCGCTCCACGCTAGCCGTTAGCTCCGCCCACTACACCGTCGGCCAATCGGAGCAGCTGCTGATCAGCTGGGACGTCAAGGAGGACGTGGACGCCGGAGACTGGATCGGGATGTACCGCGTCGGTGAGTAGCATGAAAATAAGGAAAAAAGAGGAAAAAAAAGATGAAAAAAAGAGGAACAAAGAGGACAGATGGAACAAAGAAAAAAAAGAGGAAAAAATATTTAAAAAAGCAGAAAAAATAAGGAAAAAATAGGAAAAAAATAGGGAAAAAAAATTTAAAAAGGAAAAAAGAGAAAAAAAGAGGAAAAAAGTGCATGTGTGAATGAATAAATGAGATGTAAAACATACATTTCTTTGTAGAAAGGTGCTTTATGAAAATAAGTCAATTTACTTATAGTAATAAGTAGTTACAGCGCAGTCTTGAACATCCAATATGGCGACGACGTTGACGTATCAGCAGCTCCATGGGGAGGATACGTATAAATGTCTATGATCCTCTCCATTAGCATGAGCCTGATCCATGAAAAAGAGAAAAAAAGAGAAAAAAAGAGGAAAAAGTGAGGAAAAAAGGGGAAAAAGTGAGGAAAAAAGAGGAAAAAGTGAGGAGAAAAGAGGAAAAAAAGAGAAAAAAAGAGGAAAAAAAGAGGAAAAAAAGAGGAAAAAAGAGAAAAAAAGAGAAAAAAAGAGGAAAAAAGAGAAAAAAAAGAGAGAAAAAAGAGGAAAAAAGAGAAAAAAAGACAAAAAAGAGAAAAAATTAAGAAAAAAGAGGAAAAAAAGAGAAAAAAAGAGGAAAAAAAGAGGAAAAAAGGAGGAAAAAAGAGAAAAAAAGACAAAAAAGAGAAAAAATTAAGAAAAAATAGAAAAAAAAAGAGGAAAAAAGTGCGTGTGTGAATGAATAAATGAGACGTAAAACGTATATTTCTTTGTAGAAAGGCGCTTTATGAAAATAAGTCCATTTACTAGATGTCTCTGGCTCCCCGGACCAACTAACATAGGGAGTCGGTGGACATCACCGAGTCGGTGAGTAGCGGTAGCCACCATGCCAACATAGAAAGTTCACACGTACGAGTTCAGTTAGGTAGCATGTCACGAATTTAGTTAGCTCGTACTTGACAGATTCTAGCAACACAGGTTGGTGAAATAGGCTAACTACAGATGATAACAACAGATGATAACAACAGACGCTAACGATATATGCTAACAATATGAGGAGTACTAAGGAGAGGTGCAAAAAAACAAGTGCTAATGACGTTGCTAAGAGGAGGCGCTAACGACAGATTCTAGCAACACAGGCTGGTGAAATAGGCTAACTACAGATGATAACAACAGATGATAACAACAGACGCTAACGATATATGCTAACAACAGACGCTAACGAGAGATCATAATAACAGACACTGGTAATTGATTCTTATAATTTGCTAAGACACATGCTAACAGCAGGGAAACATTTAATGGAATTGGGGAAAATTAAAACGGAATTTGGATAAAAATGAAAAAGAATTTGGGGAAAAATAAAATGGAATTTGGGGAAAAATTAAAACAGAATTTGAGAAAAAATTAAACGTAATTTGAGGAAAAATTAAAACAGAATTTGAGAAAAAATTAAAACGGAATTTGGGAAAAAATTAAAACGGAATTTGGAGAAAAATGAAAAAGAATTTGGGGAAAAATGAAACAGAATTTGGGGAAAAATAAAATGGAATTTGTGGAAAAATGAAAACGGAATTTGGAGAAAAATTAAAAAGAATTTGGGGAAAAATTTAAACAGAATTTTAGAAAAAATTAAAACGGAATTTGGAGAAAAATGAAAAAGAATTTGGGGAAAAATGAAACAGAATTTGGGGAAAAATAAAATGGAATTTGTGGAAAATTAAAACAGAATTTGGGGAAAATAAACCAGAATCAAACCTGTGTCCCCAGACGAGCCTCGGTCCGAGAACTTCTTGGACTACAAGAACCGCGGCATCAACGGGTCCCAGACGGGCCAGATCGTGTGGAAGATCGAGTCCAGCTGCAACCTGACCGACGGTTGGTACACCAGCTAGCTGCTCGCTAGCGCTTATCAGCGTCAGATAACAGCCAAGTGTTGCTAAGTGTTGCTAAGTGTTGCTAAGTGCTGTGTGTCGCCCCCTAGTGGAGACCCGGGTCTGCTTCAGGTACTACCACGGCGTCACCGGGGCCCTGAGGGCTACGACGCCTAGCGTCACCGTCAGGAGGAGCAATGTGCCCGTAAGTAGCTGTTAGCATGCTAACTTCACCTGCCGCTAGCATGCTAGCAACACCTGGGTCGGTCCGGTCCAGACTAGTCCCGGTTACCGACTTGACTTATGTGGTTTACTTTCTTACAGATAACTAGGTTAGTTAGCTTGTACTTGCTACATGCTAACTAGCTTAGTTACAGAATGCTAAGTTAGTTAGCTTGTACTTGCTAACATGCTACATGCCCACTAAGTTATTATGTTAGCGTACTGCAGTTTAGTACAACTGACCACATACTACACTACCTAGGAATAATATAAATATTATTACCATGTTCTGGGTCTCTGGAAAGCGTCTAGAGACAACTTTTGTTGTATTAGACGCTATATAAATAAATATGAATTGAATTGAATTGAATTGAATTGAATTAAATAATAAATTAGAATAAATTATTATTATAATTTATGTAGTGGAGAAGCTTCTGAGTTCTTTTACTTTACTCTCAATAACTTAATGTTAATTATTCTGGATCTCTTTCAATTTAAAGCAGCACTACGTAACTTTTCCACGTTAATATCATATTTCCAGAGTCATTGTGATGGAACATCAACTTCCAACAGGTTTAATGAACCTCTGTCATGGTCTGAGGGGTCTGTATCGCCTTCACTGGCACTATGTAACTTTGAGGAGCATGGTAGGAACCCTGCCACACTAAAAAACTACAAATCGTTACGACTTTGACTGCTTTACGGCATACGTCACTTCCCCCTCCTTCCCGATTCGCAGTCGAGACGAAAATGGGCGGGGCTTGGAGCTCAGAGCTCAGCAGAAGCTGGTAACCCGTTGCTGCGTTGTGGTTATTCTGTAACCATGGTAACCGTTGCTGCGTTGTGGTTATTCTGTAACCATGGTAACCCGTTGCTGCGTTGTGGTTATTCTGTAACCATGGTAACCCGTTGCTGTTGTAGCTGCAGCAGCTCCACACAACAGACGTGGGGAAAAGATCCTAATGGTTTAACTTTTCACCGGTTTCCTACTCGGAGGCAGAACCACGGAGGCCAAGTATCTGATATAACAGAGTAAAAGAGTGAAAGAGTCGTCGGCTCGCTTGGATCGCGGCTGTAACGACCAACATAACCTTCCACAGTAAACCACAAACACTCACACAGACCGGGGTCGGATCAAAACACGGGTTTTATTCCCCACTTCTCCAGCTAAACGCAGGGTTTTATTCCCCACTTCTCCAGGTAAACGCAGGGTTTTATTCCCCACTTCTCCAGGTAAACGCAGGGTTTTATTCCCCACTTCTCCAGGTAAACGCAGGGTTTTATTCCCCACTTCTCCAGGTAAACGCAGGGTTTTATTCCCCACTTCTCCAGGTAAACGCAGGGTTTTATTCCCCACTTCGTCAGCTAAACGCAGGGTTTTATTCCCCACTTCGTCAGCTAAACGCAGGGTTTTATTCCCCACTTCGTCAGCTAAACGCAGGGTTTTATTCCCCACTTCTCCAGGTAAACGCAGGGTTTTATTCCCCACTTCTCCAGGTAAACGCAGGGTTTTATTCCCCACTTCGTCAGCTAAACGCAGGGTTTTATTCCCCACTTCGTCAGCTAAACGCAGGGTTTTATTCCCCACTTCGTCAGGTAAACGCAGGGTTTTATTCCCCACTTCGTCAGCTAAACGCAGGGTTTTATTCCCACTTCTCCAGCTAAACGCAGGGTTTTATTCCCACTTCTCCAGCTAAACGCAGGGTTTTATTCCCACTTCTCCAGCTAAACGCAGGGTTTTATTCCCACTTCTCCAGCTAAACGCAGGGTTTTATTCCCCACTTCGTCAGCTAAACGCAGGGTTTTATTCCCCACTTCGTCAGCTAAACGCAGGGTTTTATTCCCCACTTCTCCAGCTAAACGCAGGGTTTTATTCCCCACTTCTCCAGCTAAACACAGTTGCTGGCCAGCTCTCTGCGGTGAAATTAACCCCAATCTGCAGATAAAACTAGTTTGTTGAGGAAAAGATATTAACTTTTGTAGCTGCAGAAGAAAAAAATAATCTCACGAGGAAAACAAAAATATTGCTCACGCCTCGGAGCCTCTTCAGCATAATATAGCAGTCAAAAAAAAAGAAAAGAGAAGTAAGAGTAATACAAAACATGTACTGTATGTTGTACTATTATACTAATTAATTGAAACCAGTCAAACATTTACCAAAGCAGCTGCCAAACACTCCTAAACAAGGTAGTAAGATGGTGGTTGTGCAGAACTGCGGCAGTAAATCCTTCTAAAGAGTGGCGCTCCGACCAGGAGCTCCATTCTTTAGTAGGGATTTCATATGGATCCAAACCGTTAATAATCATTATTTTCTCCATATACCGCTCCCTGGCTTCCTTGTTTAAGGTATCCCGGTAAATTCCAGTTCCTTTCCAGCAGTTTAACATCTTTTTTTTTGCGTTCCGTCTGTTCACTTGGTGAAACAGAAAAGCGTCCCGTCTTCTCTCATCAAAGAAATGCAGCGACAGGACAGGAGTTTTCCAGCAGTACGCGCTGGTGCTCATGGGAAACGTAGTGTTCTTTCTGGTAAAGCACTACCGCTTTGGTCCAAAAGATGCCGCCAAACTCAGAAAAGCTGAAAGTTACGTTGTGCTGCTTTAACAGATGCTAACCACATATGCAGTACCAGGTGATGATGGCAATTACTAATGATGGGTGCTAATGATATATGCTAACAACATGACAGGTGCTAAGGAGAGGTGCAACAAAACAAGTGCTAATGACCGTTGCTAACAACAGGTGCTAATGACAGATTCTTTTTTTAAATTTTTTTAGAGTGAAATACAATTTATTAACATTCAGATTCAGTGTAAAAATCACTTTTTGAACCAAGGGTTAGGGTTAGTCCACTCTCTCCACTCTCTCCACCCATTTCTCCGTGTTGTATGGAAACATCTCCCACCTCGTTGGTGCAGAAAAACCCCACAGAGACTCAGGTTACTGACGATTCTGTCCCCGGTGGATCCCTGTGTTTCACACGGCCACCACAAACGCAGCCGAGAGTCACACGGCGAAGTCTGCTCCCCTTTCCTCCATCACTTTCACCAACAAAAACGGAAAGGTTGGAATTAATCGCGACACGGAAGTGAAGCGTTGCTCAATGAGTTGCGCATACGTAGTGGCCACCCGTCTACGTCACTCTTAGATTAACGACAGATTCTAGCAACACAGGTTGTGACCGGTCTGGTCCAGTCTGTCCTTCCTCTCGTCCTTCCTGTGGATTGAGTTTCATCTGCTGTTGGATCCTGGAAAACTGGGAAACTGTAAAACGCTGATGGAACCAGAACCTGATCCGTCCTTTCAGAGGACAAAGGACTAAAAATAACCTGGACAGGAAGAGGAGGAGTCCAGGACCAGGGAGGGGTCCAGGACCAGGGAGGAGTCCGGTCCCGTCCGATACCTGGGTCTCTTTGGACCGCATGTGGTTTTCCACCCCAGACGATGGAAGGAGGATCCAGAGAGAGTTTCATGTTCCTGACAGAGACGAACGGTTGATGGGATGGATCTGGATCAGGTTTAGTTCCTCAGGTCTACTAGTCCTGGTTTCAGTTCTGGTTTTGGTTCCTCTGGTTTTGGATCCTCTGGTCTTGGTTCCTGACGGAGACGTTGATGGACGGCTTGTGTCTCCAGCTGGGACTGATGTGTCCCGGTTCCAGCAGGACCAGCAGGACCAGCAGGACCAGCCGGACCAGGACCAGCAGGACCAGTCTGGACCGGATCCACGGGGTAACGGTTCTCCGTCCGGTGTTAAAAACTAAAACTGATTTCCTGCGTCTCTGTTTCCTCCTGGATGAGTTTGGTAATTCTTTTTTTCCTTTTTTTATTTTTTATTCCTTTTTCCTTTCCTTTTTTATCTCGAAATTTTGACTTTTTTCTCAACATTTCAAATTTTTTCTCGAAATTTTGACTTTTTTCTCGACATTTCGACTTTTTTCTCGACATTTCGACTTTTTTCTCGAAATTTTGACTTTTTTTTCAAAATTTCAACTTTTTTCTCAAAATTTCAACTTTTTCTCGAAATTCCGACTTTTTTCTCAAAATTTCGACTTTTTCTCAAAATTCCGACTTTTTTCTCAAAATTTTGACTTTTTTCTCGAAATTCCGACTTTTTTCTCAAAATTTCTGATTGGTCCTTACATTCTGGAGCTGATTGATCCTTCCATTCTGGGAGCTGATTGGTCCTTCCATTCTGGGAGCTGATTGGTCCTTCCATTCTGGAGCTGATTGATCCTTCCATTCTGGAGCTGATTGGTCCTTACATTCTAAATAGAAATAGAATAGCCTTTAGGCTGTCTAGGGGCGGGGGAGGATCCCGGCACAGTACCCCAAGTGAGCACCGCAGCCATTGGCGCGGCTCTCAAACCTGTTGACTGTGTTTGGGGGGGGCTGATAAGAGGGAGGAGCCGAGGAATTGTGTGTGTTTTATCAGTAAGTGTCTGTGAAGCGATGAGTCCGTCCGTGAACCTCCGCCCAGAGCTGCTCTCAGCCAAATGTCCTTGATGTTGTCAGTTCTGCAACAGGGATCCACAGGTGTTCCTGGAGAGGGGAGGGTTAGTGGGGGCAGAGTCATCATGTTTACATTCCACCAGGAAGATTGTGACCAGGAGTGATCGGCCTCAGACCGCTCTGTCAAGGGAAAATTATAGAATCAACAATTATTTTGAAAACAGGCAGCCTCAGTAATTTTCCGTCTGCCTTCAGTCTCTGGTTCATCAATGGCGACTCCAATCAGACGAATTTGTGATCAGTTCCCGCCAAGCCGAGCTCCCAACTTCTCCAGGTTGTTATCAATCTTGTTAATGAGCTCAAAGACCCCCGCCAGCCTACGATTCTGTTCAAGAATCACATCCAGCTTACGGCCCTGCTGCCAACACGTAAAAGTCAGAGCGTTGATCACTTTGCTTGACCCTGCAGCCACGTCCGGCAGCTCTGAGAGAGCGAAGACGGCTGCCGACGACTTACGCGTTTGTCGATACATCAGATAATCCCCCTCCTCCAATCATGAGGATAATCAGGAGAAATCCTGCTATCATAAATCCAAATATGAAGCATCTTCAACGTCCTCGACGGACAGAATTTTGAGACACAAAGGCTTCCAGTATTTGTAGGAATCCATTGTATATCCAGAAAAAAATGTTCCATCAGGGCAAGAGGGCTCCCTACCCCCCTGTCTTCTGGTGGCAAAAATGTGGTCAATTGTGCTGAGAGACCAGTTCTGGGAGCTGATTGGTCCTTACAGCATCATTAGCTGCAATACTTGCTGTTGAATCTCAATATAATACTAGTATCAATATGTTGCAGAACTACAGTCATATCATTCATGCAACAGCTCAAAAAACAGTTTTAATAACACTAACCCAAATCAATATTGTAAATTGTATTTCAACATTATTCACGAAATTTCGACTTTATTCACGAAATTTTGACTTTATTCACGAAATTTTGACTTTTTTCTTTAAATTGTATTTCAACGTTAATCTCGACATTTTGACTTTTTTTTCGACATTTCGACTTTATTCACGAAATTTTGACTTTATTCTCGAAATTTCGACTTTTCGACTAGAGGAAACAGCCTAGTCATAAAACAGGAGTTGACCCTGCAACTAGAGGAAACAGCCTAGTCATAAAACAGGAGTTGACTAGAAAAAACAGCCTAGTCATAAAACAGGAGTTGACTAGAGAAAACAGCCTAGTCATAAAACAGGAGTTGACCCTGCAACTAGAGGAAACAGCCTAGTCATAAAACAGGAGTTGACCCTGCAACTACAGGAAACAGCCTAGTCATAAAACAGGAGTTGACCCTGCAACTAGAGGAAACAGCCTAGTCATAAAACAGGAGTTGACCCTGCAACTACAGGAAACAGCCTAGTCATAAAACAGGAGTTGACCCTGCAACTAGAGAAAACAGCCTAGTCATAAAACAGGAGTTGACCCTGCAACTAGAGAAAACAGCCTAGTCATAAAACAGGAGTTGACCCTGTAACTAGAGGAAACAGCCTAGTCATAAAACAGGAGTTGACCCTGCAACTAGAGGAAACAGCCTAGTCATAAAACAGGAGTTGACCCTGCAACTACAGGAAACAGCCTAGTCATAAAACAGGAGTTGACCCTGCAACTAGAGAAAACAGCCTAGTCATAAAACAGGAGTTGACCCTGCAACTAGAGAAAACAGCCTAGTCATAAAACAGGAGTTGACCCTGTAACTAGAGAAAACAGCCTAGTCATAAAACAGGAGTTGACCCTGCAACTAGAGGAAACAGCCTAGTCATAAAACAGGAGTTGACCCTGCAACTAGAGGAAACAGCCTAGTCATAAAACAGGAGTTGACCCTGCAACTACAGGAAACAGCCTAGTCATAAAACAGGAGTTGACCCTGCAACTAGAGGAAACAGCCTAGTCATAAAACAGGAGTTGACCCTGCAACTAGAGAAAACAGCCTAGTCATAAAACAGGAGTTGACCCTGCAACTAGAGAAAACAGCCTAGTCATAAAACAGGAGTTGACCCTGTAACTAGAGAAAACAGCCTAGTCATAAAACAGGAGTTGACCCTGCAACTAGAGGAAACAGCCTAGTCATAAAACAGGAGTTGACCCTGCAACTAGAGAAAACAGCCTAGTCATAAAACAGGAGTTGACCCTGCAACTAGAGGAAACAGCCTAGTCATAAAACAGGAGTTGACCCTGCAACTAGAGGAAACAGCCTAGTCATAAAACAGGAGTTGACCCTGCAACTAGAGGAAACAGCCTAGTCATAAAACAGGAGTTGGAACTAGAGGAAACAGCCTAGTCATAAAACAGGAGTTGGAACTAGAGGAAACAGCCTAGTCATAAAACAGGAGTTGACCCTGCAACTAAAGAAAACAGCCTAGTCATAAAACAGGAGTTGACCCTGCAACTAGAGGAAACAACCTAGTCATAAAACAGGAGTTGACCCTGCAACTAGAGAAAACAGCCTAGTCATAAAACAGGAGTTGACCGTGCAACTAGAGAAAACAGCCTAGTCATAAAACAGGAGTTGACCCTGTAACTAGAGGAAACAGCCTAGTCATAAAACAGGAGTTGACCCTGCAACTAGAGGAAACAGCCTAGTCATAAAACAGGAGTTGACCCTGCAACTAGAGAAAACAGCCTAGTCATAAAACAGGAGTTGACTAGAGAAAACAGCCTAGTCATAAAACAGGAGTTGACCCTGCAACTAGAGGAAACAGCCTAGTCATAAAACAGGAGTTGACCCTGCAACTAGAGGAAACAGCCTAGTCATAAAACAGGAGTTGGAACTAGAGGAAACAGCCTAGTCATAAAACAGGAGTTGACCCTGCAACTAAAGAAAACAGCCTAGTCATAAAACAGGAGTTGACCCTGCAACTAGAGAAAACAGCCTAGTCATAAAACAGGAGTTGACTAGAGAAAACAGCCTAGTCATAAAACAGGAGTTGACCCTGCAACTAGAGGAAACAGCCTAGTCATAAAACAGGAGTTGACCCTGCAACTAGAGGAAACAGCCTAGTCATAAAACAGGAGTTGGAACTAGAGGAAACAGCCTAGTCATAAAACAGGAGTTGACCCTGCAACTAGAGGAAACAGCCTAGTCATAAAACAGGAGTTGACCCTGCAACTAGAGAAACAGCCTAGTCATAAAACAGGAGTTGACCCTGCAACTAGAGGAAACAGCCTAGTCATAAAACAGGAGTTGATCCTGCAACTATATATTAACTCCTGGTTTTTGTTTCAGGTCCTGAAGCCGCTGGTGAGTCCTGAGATCAACCTGAACAACAGGAACAACCGGAGACTCGTCAACTTCTGCCTGTCAGGTACGACTAGTCCGGGTTCTGGTTCTAGTTTAGTTTAGTTTATTTGCACATAAAAATATACAACAGATTTAAAAAGTACAGACCAAGAGTATGTAGAAAAAAAGGAAATAAAAAAGAAATACAATATATCAGAAAATGTGCGGGAGGAACCAGAAAAACTGTTTCCTCCTCTAGTGAAACAAAAAATATCTCCGGAAATATGTAAAACACAGGACAACTAAGGAAAATAATCTAAATTGCTAGAAAACAAAAACAGGAATCTAATGAGGGAGTGCAGAGAAGTTCTGGAAATGAAGGTTGAGCTTTACTAACTTGGGCTAGTAAAAATGTTGTGATTTGTGTTTTGAAAGTATTTGTACTCGAGTATTCTCTACTATGGTGGTAAGATGTTCCAATAAAGAACTTTTCTTTATATTAAGTGATAATATGTTGGCCTTGAACCAGGTGTCAAACTTGATCAATTCCATGTTCATTTCAGATATTAGTTCATGACCATAAACTAATACTATAAATTATGGAGTCGTCTGCAAACAGAATAAAAAATGCTTTAGATCAGGGGTGTCAAATGTGCGGCCCGCGAGAAGTTTCCAACGCAAAAAAACTAAATGTTAATTTACTAAAAAGGAAGGCATAAATAATTGCCATGAATCGCAGCATATTCGATAATATATTTCTTCTACAAATCCATCGTTATTCCACAAAGAGCAGTTTTCAACATTTTTTTAGTTTTCTAGAATGCATTTGCTGATTTTATTTCTTTGTAGACGGTCGTTTATTTTTATTAACTGACTACTATTATATATTTTATCAGGAAAAATATCTGCTAAAAAAGATGATAGAAGATATTTATTGGGAGAATTTCAGTTTTGAATACGAGGATTGTGACAAAGTAAAACAGTTAAAAAAGAAGTGCTGACTTTTTCGACACACTGGAGTAAATATCTGCGCCAATTTTTAAAAATAAATACACTTAATTGTACTGGAAAAATCTCTAAATCACAAAGAAACCTATAAAAAAGCAAAATATAAAAAAAACATACTTGTTTCTGTTTATCTTTGTAAAATTATATTAAAAGTATCTTACATAATTTGAAAAAAAAACGAGAAATTTCAAGAAAAGATCCTGAAGAAATATATTTTACATAATTAGAGTGTAAACAAAGTGAATATTTCCTTTAAAATTAACTAAACTGATATTGGATTAGATAACAATAGTAAAAAAGAAAGAATTAGAAAAAAAACTTTTCGCACCGTTTTTGTTATTTTGAGCGTGCAACGCGAGATAAAAATTGTTCAAATTCGGCCCGCCAAGAAAAATGAGTTTGACACCCCTGCTTTAGATGATACCATGTATAGATCATTTATGTAAATAAGAAAGAGTAACGGGCCCAGAATCGATCCTTGAGGAACACCTGGTTTCAGTTCTAGTCCCGGTTTCAGTTCTACTAGTCCTGGTCCTGGTTCTAGTCCTGGTCCTGGTCTTGGTTCTAGTCCTGGTTCCAGTTCTAGTCCATGTTCTAGTTCTAGTCCTGGTTCTAGTCCTGGTCCTGGTTCCAGCTCTACTTGTCCTGGTTCTAGTCCTGGTCCTGGTCCTGGTCCTGGTTCAGTTCTTCTTCTCCTGTTCCAGACCTGCAGGCCGTGGGTCTGAAGAAGGGAATGTTCTTCAACCCGGATCCGTACCTGAAACTCTCCGTCCGTCCGGGGAAACACAGCATCTTCCCGTCGCTGCCGCACCACGGCCAGGAGACCCGGTCCGGGGTGGCCGGCAACACGGTGCACCCCCGGTGGCCGTCTGAGGTACGAGGGGGGGGGAAGGATGAGTAGAAATGTCGGGAAAACAGTCGAAATGTTGAAAATAATGTTGAAATGTTGAGAAAGAGAGATAAACCTGGTTCCTCCACCAGGTTTAATGCAAATGTCATTCTATACGCAGATGACGCTCTTGTTTCTATTCCCTGGTAGAAACGCCTAAAAAAGTTGAAATATCGAGATACATTACAATTTTGAGAAAAAAGTCGAAATGTTGAGAAAAAAAGTTTTTATTCACGCAATTTTTGTCTTTTTTCTCAACATTCCCACTTTTTTCTCAACATATCAACTTTTTTCTCAACAATCCAACATTTCGACTTTTTTCTCGACATTTTGACTTTTATTTTAAGGTCTCCAAAAGCTGAACGTTGTTTCTCCTCAGAGGTTCAACTTCGTGTCTCTTCCCACCGACGTCCTGGAGATCGAGGTGAAGGACAAGTTCTCCAAGAGCCGCCCGATCATCAAGCGTTTCCTGGGGAAGCTGTCGGTGCCGGTGCAGCGGCTGCTGGAGAAGCACGCTATCGGGTAAACGCCCCGCCGCCGTGTCCTTAGCTAGCCAGTAGCGGGTCATCCTGTCCCGCCCACTGACCGTCCTCGTCTCTTTGTCCCCAGGGACCGCATGGTCAGCTACTCTCTGGGTCGCAGAGTTCCGACGGATCACGTTTGCGGGCAGTTGCTGTTCCGCTTCGAGCTAACGATCCACTCAGGTAGGTTTAGCTAACGATGCTAACCATCCACCCAGGTAGGTTTAGCTAACGATGCTAACATCCACCCAGGTAGGTTTAGCTAACGATGCTAACGTCCACCCAGGTAGGTTTAGCTAACGTAGCTCCAGCAGGGACACGACCCCATCAGGTGGATTCTGCTGTGTCACTTCCTGTCACATGACCCGGGTCCGTGGCTGCCACTTCCAGGAAAATGGAGGAGGCCGTAGCTAGTAGCTCTTCATGCTAAGATAGCAGCTGTGGCTTCTTCGTAGCTCACAGATTGGACTGAATGAAAAGTGCTCTATAAATAAAATCTATTATTATTATTATTATTATTATTATTATTATCATTATTATTATTATTATTATTATTATTATTATTATTATTATTATTATTATTATTATAATTATTATAATAATAATTATTATTATTATTATTATTATTATTATTATTATTATTATTATTATTATCATTATTATTATCATTATTATTATTATTATTATTATTATTATTATTATTATTATTATCATTATTATTATCATTATTATTGTTATTATTATTGTTATTATTAGTATCATTATTATTATTATTAATATTATTATCATTATTATCATCGTTATCATCATTATTATTATTATTATTGTTATTATTATTATTATTATTATTATTATTATTATTATTATTGTCTAAGGTATCAATACATCTGTTGTTGTGCAACAAAGGAGGTGCTGGTTCAGTTATTAGAAAATTATTAATAATTGTCTTACAATAATTGTTAATAATTAATTCATAAGATGACTTATCAAAATGAATCAATCAGAACGGGGGCACCACGTGTCTGGTGCTAATTTAATTAAAAAAAAAAAATTAGAAATAAATAACAAAAATGTTTTTTTTTATCAAAATGAATGGATTATTTTACACAGATCAGACACAAAGCTGGTGCATTAAAGCCTCACACGGGGCACCATTAATGTCAGTTATTAATAATTGTATTACGATAGTTAGAATTATCTAAATGAATGAATCTAAACGGGGCACCACCTGACTTTATTTCCTGATTCCGGACTCGGTTTTGAGTACTTGACCTTAATTGGTGCAAATTAGCCCCGCCCCTTCTTCTGATTGGTTGTCCCTATTTTCTGGCATAACCTTTGAATGGTTTGACATAGAGAGTCGTGGGTGGTGTCATCGGACTCGGTTTTGAGTCCTTGACCTTTATTGGTGAAAATTGCACGTGCAAGGGTCCGTTCATCCGTTCATCGCTGCTTGCAGCTTTAATTTTTTTTTGCGTCCTGGTTCCTGTCTCAGATGACGAGGAGGCGTCCCTGGTGGCTGAGGTGGGACGTCCTGGTGACGCCCGCCCCGCCGCCGTCGCCTCCGACGACGACGCCCTGAGCCTGGGGCCGGACACGCCGGAGCTCCCCCTGGACGCCCCACCGGACCCCGGGGCCTCAGGGGGGCCGCCGCCCCCACAGGAGGACCCGCCGCCCCCAGACCAGGCCCCGGGGCCGCCGCCCCCACACCAGGACCCTGCAGGGGCCCCGGACGCCCCAGATGATGGAGAGACAGAGCAGGACACCCTGGTGGAGGAGGAAACCCCACCCTGCAGATTTCAGGTGTGTATATGTGTGTATGTATGTATACGCTCATTATATCATTCAGACTGTGGTATACGATCATTATATCATTCAGACTGTGGTATACGCTCATTATATCATTCAGACTGTGGTATACGATCATTATATCATTCAGACTGTGGTATACGCTCATTATATCATTCAGACTGTGGTATACGCTCATTATATCATTCAGACCGTGGTATACACTCATTATATCATTCAGACCGTGGTATACACTCATTATATCATTCAGACCGTGGTATACGCTCATTATATCACTCTGTGATTATATCACTCTGTGATATAATGAGCGTAAACCACGGCCTGTCGGGATGACTTGCATTTTTTCCCTGCCATCTTGAGAGTGGAATTTTATTTTCCCACCAAATTATTTCAGTCACAAACATGAGCGCTAGCGCCCGTATAGTTCAACGGGTTGAGCAGCGACTTATGTAAACCTTCTCCTGTACAGCGACGCGGATTCAATTCCATCCATCCATCCATTATCTTACCCGCTTTATCCCTTTCGGGGTCACGGGGGTCTGCTGGAGCCTATCCCAGCTCATTTTAGGTGAGAGGCAGGGGTTACACCCTGGACAGGTCACCAGTCTATCACAGGGCCACAGGGATTCAATTCCAGTCACGGCATATTTTGCCACCACTTCTGTTTCATGTTCGAAATAACATTTCATTTCAATTCAATTCAATTTCAGGTAGAGCAGGTGGACGAGGAGGCCGAAGAGCCGGAGGACGGAGATAGAGGAGGGGGGGACCAGACGGACCCTGGTCCAGGTCCAGACCCTGGTCCAGAGACCGGAGGGGGGCAGGGAGAGGTGGAGGCCGACTCCACCCATGCTGAGGCCTCCACCGACGGAGATGCTGCTGCTGCTGGAGGGGCTCCGTCAGAGCAGGGCCCCCTCGGGCCCCCCCAGGAGGAACCAGGTTTGTTAGTTTTTTTTCAGTTTTTAGTTAGGGGGACCGCAGTCAGATGGAAGCAGCAGCGGGATTGTTTGGTACCTAAACAACATACATAAATTAATAACTTAGGAAAGACACAGAGACAGTTAGAAATGATTTTTCAGGCCTTCTGCAGAAGGGAAGCAAAGTCGGAGCTTGCAGAGCAACATGGCCCTCTCGGATGCTCTCCACAAATGCTTGCTGGCTCCTTCTTTGCATCAGCTTTTATTGGTAAAACTGACAGGAACATGACCATTTTAAGACAACAGTAGACAGTGGATGGACAATGGGATGAAACAGCAACAGACATTGTGGGTGAAAAACACACATGTGACATTTCAGTTAAAGAGCAACTAATCTGTGGTATGCAGAAACAAATGGGTTCAAATGGGGCCGCAGGCAGGTGGAAGCAGCAGCGGGATGACCAGATGGGGGGGGGTTTGCAGGCAGGTGGAAGCAGCAGCGGGATGACCAGCAGCCGTTTTAAGGTCCACTAAATCTCAAATTTAAATCTGAATTAAGCACATTTGAATTTATGAATAATCTATTTGTCGGTTCTGGATAATCTGCTTTGTTTATAACTCTAAAGTCTCTTTTTTGTCAGATAAAACCTTCAGCGTCGTGTCCCAGACCCCGACCCGGCGCCGGACCCGGCCCTGCTCTCTGCCGGTGTCGGAGCTGGAGACGGTACTGGCGTCGGCCTGCGGGGAACCGGAGACGCCGCGGACGCACTACATCCGCATCCACCACCTGCTGCACAGCCTGGACCAGGACCAGGACCGGGACCAGGACCGGGACCAGGACCGGGACCAGGACCAGGACCAGGACCAGGACCTGGTCCAGGACCTGGACACCACCAGCACCACCCTGGACTCCACCTCCCCCACACTCAAGACCTGCAAGGACGAGGACGGCCCGGAGGAGGACGAGGACACCACCCAGTCCCCGTCCCAGGTAGGACCAGTTCTGGGGGTCGGGGAACCAGGACCGGACCCGTTTTAATTCAATTCAATTTTCATTTCAGTTTTCTTTCTATGGCGTCTGTTACGGGGGTTGGTGACCCGGGGCTCTTTAGCGCCGCCCTAGTGGCTCCTGGAGCCTTTTCAAAAATGTTTGACCTTTTTTTCTTCTTTTTTTCCTTTTTTTGTTTTTTTTCATCTTATTTTTTCTTTTTTTCTTTTTTTTCTCCCTTTTTTCTTCTTTTTTCCCATTTAATCTTTTTTCTTTCTTTTCCTTTTTTCCTTTTTTCATCTTGTTTTCTATTTTTTCTTTTTTTTCCTTTTTTCCCTTTTTCCTTTTTTAATCTTTTTTTCTCTTTTTTTCCTATTTTTCTATATATTTTTCTATAGACTGACATTTGTATCAACAACTAATGAGTGTCATCTGCATATAGACTGACATTTGACTATAATAATAATAAAAAAATAATTAAAAATAAATAAAATAATAATAAGAATAAGAATAAGAATAAGAATAAGAATTAAAAATAAATATAATAATAAGAATAAGAATAATAATAAGAATGGCATTTTGTACCTCATCGGTGAGAGCTGGAAGGTCTGAACGTGGTTGGTTCTTGGTTGCAGCGTCTCCTCTGTGTTCCATTTCTAAAGCGGTTTCTGTGTTTTTGGGTCCCTGCAGGTCCCGGAGTGTCCCGGTCTTTGCTGCAGGCGGTCGTTGCCCCGCAGCCTCTCCATCGAGCGTCTGTCGGAGCTGAACCAGCTGCTGGAGGGAGGAGGCCGAGCGGACCCCCCCTCGGTGAGGACGACCTCGTCATCGCCCGGTCTGGAGGGGGAGGAGGGAAAAAGGGCGGGCTGGTTCAGTTATTAAGAGTTATTAATAATAGAGGGAATGTTCACGACGTCACAGATGCCACTTCCTCGGGGCCGGGCCGACCGGCGAGACAGTTCGACTTTTTTCTCGACATTTCGACTTTTTTCTCAACATTTCAACTTTTTTTTCAACATTTCAACTTTTTTCTCGACATTTCGACTTTTTTCTCGACATTTCAACTTTTTTTTCAACATTTCGACTTTTTTCTCGACATTTAATTTTTTTTTTCAACATTCTGACTTTTTTCTCGACATTTCTACTTTTTTTTCAACATTTCGACTTTTTTCTCGACATTTCGACTTTTTTCTCGACATTTCAACTTTTTTTTCAACATTTCGACTTTTTTCTCGACATTTCCATTTTTTTTCAACATTTTGACTTTTTTCTCGACATTTTGACTTTTTTCTCGACATTTCGACTTTTTTCTCGACATTTCAACTTTTTTCTCGAAGTGCATAATGAAAAAACTACAAAACTGCATGTAGCTAATATAGCTACATAGCTACATGCTAATATAGCTACATGTAGCTAATATAGCTACATGTAGCTAATATAGCTACATGTAGCTAATATAGCTACATGCAGCATGCGTTGCCTTCATTTCTAAGGCTGATACAAGACTTTTCATTTTTTGCGGCTCCAGACATATTCGTTTTTTTGTGTTTTTGGTCTAACATTTTGGGTTTCCGACCCCTGCTCTATTTTCTTACAGGGCGACTCCTCCAGGGCCTGCGTCCACCGGGGGCCCCCGGGGGGCCACGACTGTGAGTTCTGCTACTCCACCTCCTGCTACTCCACGTCCTGCTACTCCACGTCCTGCTACTCCACCTCCTGCTACAGCAGCTCCGGCCACCATGGTATATACAATAATCATTATATTCTTTATGATAAGATGTGTACCATATTGGCATGAATATAAGACGGTGTTTTTTGCATTGAAAAAAGACAGAAAAAGTGGGGGTCGTCTTACATTCGGGGTCTAGATGTTATACCCATTTACACACCGCTAGATGGCGCCAGATACCTTTAAAGCGGATGCTGAACTAAACTCCCCAGAACAAAGGAACCCCTGGCACCAAGAAGAAAAATAAAAACAGCGGTAAAAAAGAAAAGAGAAGAAAATAAAAGAAGAGATAACAGAAAATGGAGAAATGTAGCGACAATCAGGAGAAGTTCAGCCAGTTATGATGCAAACTTGAAGATGATAATTTGAATGAGGCAAGATAACAGGCTTTTTTTCTCGAATATAATGTTATAATCATTTGTTTCAGATGTACTGTAATTATTTTCTGTATAAAAATTGAATTTGGTGTTCAAAATACTTTTTTCAAACTTGAGTCTTGAAAAAGAGGGAGTCGTCTTATAATCAGGGTCGTTTTATATTACTATTACGGTATATATAAATATATATATATATATGTTGTAAATGTATATTATTTATAATTGCTCTGGTATATCATTTATTTATAATGCTCAGGTATAATATTTATGATGCTCAGGTATATTTATATTTAGAATGCTCAGTCTATATGCAGATGACACTCATTTGGTGACACTTTTCGGGCATGAAGGTTTATTTCCCTTAGATTTTGTTTAATGACTGTTTATTTGTATTCTTTTTTTGTTTTGTGTGATTGTTTTGTTCTAAATAAAGATCTCCATCCATCGATCAACCACCGCCTGTCGTCCGTGGACAGCAACCGTCTCTCCGGCAGCACCGTCTTCTCCTCGCAGGACGAGGACGAGGACGAGGAGGGGAGCGCCTTCGAGACGGCGCCGCCGCCGCCGGACCCAGGCCGGTCCGAGGACCCGGACCAGGACCGGGACGGGGACCAGGACCCGGACCAGGACCAGAACCAGGACCAGGACCAGGACCGGAGCCTCCTTCCATCGGCCCGGAGGGGGGACCAGGGGGAGGAGGCGGGGGCCGGGCCCAGCAACAGGACCAGCATCGGTGAGATAAAACCCCTTTTTATTACTGTTAAGTAATGAGAACCAGAGTGCTCAGGTGCAGGTGCATGGTATTAACCATTAATATGCGTGCAGACAAGGTAAAAAAAAAAAAAAGAGAGAGAGAAAAGGCACATTTGGTCTATTTTAACTTAAGGTAAGAGGCCAGCCTGCTTAATATGGCCTGAACCCACCTGAGAGCTAATGTTTTTTTTTAATATTTGTTAGTATTATTTTGCGTTAATGGCCTGTTATGAGTGTGATTTATGTGTAAGCTGCGTGAACCCACCTGTTGAGAGCCATCATATTTGTTTTTTATTTTGCGTTATGGCCTGTTATGAGTGGAATTTGTGAATGTGTTCACATGTTTTAACACAGCTGCAACTGTGTTAAAACATAATTTCCTGGATGATTACATAACGTTAAATAATCAGTCTCTGATAGTGGCATTTGTTGTTATTACTGTTATTTGAATGCACAATTCATTTTTTTTTTTTATCTAAAAAAATACATTAGCCTATTTTATTTGTTTATTCGTTTCTGCAATGCACTGGCCGTGCGCCAGTGTCTTGTCTGGTATTTATTCATTAAGTGCACCAGTGTGGTGCCAATTAAAGTCTTTTATTTATTTTAATTATCAGATTTAATTTGTAAATAACATTCTGCATCGTAATGCACAATTTTGCCTCCTGTTAGTAAAACAACGTGCATCTAAAATGGTTAGAAGTGTGCGTGTATTTGTCATAGGCTATAGTAGGCTGATTGTATTGGTTTATTGCATAGAGCCACACTGTTTAAAAAACAAAAAACAAAAAAAAAACGCGAGTTAGGGACCCCCCGAATATGGATGGGTATTTCACACACTGATGAGAACTGTCTGTAACCACGGTCTGAATGATATAATGAGATTATACCACGGTCTGAATGATATAATGAGCGTATATCACGGTCTGAATGATATAATGAGCGTATACCACGGTCTGAATGATATAATGAGCGTATACCACGGTCTGAATGATATAATGAGCGTATACCACGGTCTGAATGATATAATGAGCGTATACCACGGTCTGAATGATATAATGAGCGTATACCACGGTCTGAATGATATAATGAGCGTATACCACGCACACCCGTCGCTATGGGCGGGCCATAGGGGGCCGGGCCCGCCCATAGCAACAGCTGTGCCCCCCCACTGGGGGCACTAAAAAACAAACAAACATTTTTTTAATCTTTATTTTATTATTTTAGGTTTAGGTAAAATGTTGCTCTCTTTATCACTAAAATATTAAAAATATAATAAGAATGGTGTGTTTATGTTTGATTGGGAAATTTACACTGCGACGGCCAAAACGTTAGATTACTATACTGTACTTGACGTAGCCTACGTCAATAACCGTTACCGCGCAATTGGAATGAATGAATTAATCTGCGGTCTAGTTTTCGCTGGTGAAGATATGGACTGTGTGAAGACACTGCGCACAGAAAATTAATTTGCTGCGCTATGAGATCTCTGCGCTCCTCCAGTCACGGCCAGCGAGGCTGTGCCAGTGACCGGCCCCGGTCCAAGCAAGAGAAGACGCACAGTTAACAAGAACCTCCGTGAATTTGCAGTTGAAGAAACCATTGGGCAAGCACAGAGTGACATAGACGAAAAGACAGAGTTCAAGAGGCTATTTTACAGTGTCATCGATGCTGTGCAAGGAGAGATGGATGCGCGTTTTGGAGAGCGCAGCTGCTGCGCTCTCCAAAACGCGCATCCATCTCTCCTGCGCCGCAGCAGCGAGCTTATGCGCACTGGCTGCTCTGGGTCCAGAGGCCGAGGATAATTTCCTGGACCCATCAAAGGTAACCCCTCAGCCCCCGGGTCTGGCAGTCAGAAGGCGCGCCGATTTTTTCCAGTGGCCAGCCGCGGTACTGCAACAAAAAATCCCATGCGGCCCAAAAAGCTTTTTTCCCATAGACCGCAATAGTAAAAGAGAAGCCTCTAAAACTGTTCACAGGAACCTCCAGCTGTAATCACCGGCAATTACTAATCTTTGTATTCTATATTTTTAAGTCATGGACTTTATATCCGTCAAAAATGTTTTATAACGGCCAGAAAAGTCAAAGAAAAGTCTCTTTCTGGGCGTGACGTCACGGCTGACGTCACAGCCGTGTCCGTGCATTCCACGGATGTTTATATTAATATATATTATGTAATTATATTATATTAATACATTAATAATATATGTAATGCTATACATGTAATAATATACATTAATTTATACATTATATTAATACATATTATATTAATATTCGCGTCATTGCCCCGGGGCATGATGGGAGGCCCCAGAGCATCATGGGAGGTGACTCAACTGAGCATGCTCTATGGGCCGCATAACGCGGAAGTAAACCCGGAAGTCAGAGATTTTTTCGGCTTATGCGCTGGCTGAGCAGAATGCATTGAAATGAATGGGCGGCCATTTTTAGTGTCCCATCCAGTTTTATAATAGATCCATGTAACCCCTCTACTGGAATTAGCTGGGGCTTATAATAATAATAATAATAATAATAATAATAATAATGACTTGGATTTATATAGCGCCCTTCAAGGCACCCAGAGCGCTTTACAGAGATCATTATTCATTCATACACATCCTCACTGGTGGTGGTAGCTACAATTTGTAGCCACAGCTGCCCTGGGGCAGACTGACGGAAGCGTGGCTGCCATATCGCGCCAAACGGCCCCTCCGACCAACACCAACATTCATACACATTCAAACACATTCACACTATGTGGTTGAATCTGAATATGCTGTGGCCCGTGAGTTCTTGGCGAAGAAAATGACCAACACCCCGGTCCCCCCCGTAGATGGAAAATGGACTGTCGTGCCAAAAAGTGATTTCCTGCCAGAATCTGATTTCTCCCCTGAAAATGGGTCTTTTTACCTGCCAAAAATTGATTGAAGGCCAAATACAGTTAATGAAAGGTTGTTTCTACCTAAATATGATTTGATCTCATTCTTGAGCTTCATAATATAAACACTAGAGCTCACAGGATTGCTTTTAACTCTTTTAAAGGACCATTACAACACAAAATAGGCCTTTTCACCTGCCAAAAATTGATTGGAGGCCAAATACAGTTAATGAAAAGTTGTTTCTGCCTAAATATGACTAGATCTCATTCTTGAGCTTCATAATCTGAAAATCTGACGTTTTAGCGCTATCGTTCAGCGGGCTGCTGTGCGCGCTCCCGCGGCCAGAAATCAGAAGAAAACAGATTCTGGCAGGCAATCACTTTTTGGCACAACACCGCCTCCCGCTGTACTGACACAGGATGGACAAATAAGAGGACAGCGCTGCCTCCACTAAAGTAGGATCAAAGTGCGTGTGCCTTTGTGTATACGTGTGCGTGCGCGTGTGCGTAATGGAAATGCATATCCCTCTGTTGACTGTTTTAAAATGCACCCGCCGTGATGCTTCTTCAGTTTGAGAGACGATTCTGGCGTTACATCTATGTTGCATAGTCAAGTGTTTTGTGGATATTGCTTCAATGTTTTGTGGATACTGCTTTGATGTTATGCTTAAATTTGCAAGGAATTATGCTATATAGGGTATATAGCTGGTCATATTTACTGTTGGTTATGTTCAACGTGATGGTTACGTGTATCAGTGCTGCGCGAATATATGGCTGAAGTAATCAAATCAAATAAAATCAAACTTTATTTGTAAAGCACCTTTCATACAAAAAATGTAACACAAAGTGCTTTTCATAAAACATAAACATAAAATGTATAAATGCCCTGATTAAAGAGATGGGTCTTGAGCCTCTTTTTAAAAACATCAACAGTCTCTGCGGCCCTGAGGTTCTCCTGAGGTTCTCCTGAGGTTCTCCGGGAGGCTGTTCCACAATCGGGGACCATAAAAACTGAATGCCGCCTCCCCGTGTGTCCTGGTTCTAACTCTTGGTATGGTTAAAAGGCCGGAGGACCTCAGGGTCTGCGAGGGTCGATAGGGTAAAAGTAGTGCAGACAAACAAGAAGGCCCAAGACCATTGACACACTTAAAAACTAGTAAAATAACCTTAAAATCAACCCTGAAGCGCACGGGGAGCCAATGCAGCGCTTTTAAAACAGTGGTGCCTCCCCATGCAGTTGATATGCCCCCCTTAAGATTGAGGTCTGGCGACGGGTCTGATACCACGGTCTGAATGATATAATGAGCGTATACCACGGTCTGTAGTGATGTATAGCTTTTATAAAGCGGTGAAAGAGGAATACACAATCTATTTTATGTAGTTTTTATAATGTTTCTCTTAATTTGAAAAAAAGTTGAATAGAAACATGAAGGCTTTTATTTTTTACTCCAAATAGTATTTCTAATGTTTTAAAAAAAATAAAATCTATACATTTGAAAATACGTGACCATAAATGATTTATTGGTATTGTCGTGATACGCGACTTTAGTTATTATTCTTATTACTCTTTTAACTACAGGGTCTATATAGAGTAAGTGTCCCCCAAAACTCAATATAACATGTTTACATTATTTGTTGTTTCGTAAATAACACCAACAGATTTAGACAATTTTTGTTGAACATAATTTATATGTTTACTATCTATAATTACTCCCAAACCTTTAGTTTCATGCACTCTTAAAATTTCAACCACATTTAGATTAAATTTGGTTTCACAATTAGTTTTAACGCCTTCAATGTTTGTTTTCATTTAATGATCATTTATTGGTATCAAACCTTTTTTTAGACGCAATCAACTCCCTTTTCTGCTATTTTCAACAATTCTTTAAAGTCTGGTTCCGAACAAAATAGGTTGGTATCGTCTGCAAATGTGATAGATTTCAACCTGTTCGGTGCTGTAAGTTTAGCTTAGCACCAACTCTTTGCAGGGCTAGAAGAACGTAACTGACATTAGCAGAGACGTAACTGACGTTTGCAGAGACGTAACTGACGTTAGCAGAGACGTAACTAACGTTTGCAGAGACGTAACTGTCGTTTGCAGAGACGTAACTGACGTAACTGACGTTAGCAGAGACGTAACTGACGTTTGCAGAGACGTAACTGACGTTTGCAGAGACGTAACTGATGTTAGCAGAGACGTAACTGACGTTAGCAGAGACGTAACTGACGTTAGCAGAGACGTAACTGACGTTAGCAGAGACGTAACTGACGTTAGCAGAGACGTAACTGACGTTTGCAGAGACGTAACTGACGTAACTGACGTTAGCAGAGACGTAACTGACGTTTGCAGAGACGTAACTGACGTTTGCAGAGACGTAACTGACGTAACTGACGTTAGCAGAGACGTAACTGACGTTTGCAGAGACGTAACTGACGTAACTGACGTTAGCAGAGACGTAACTGACGTTTGCAGAGACGTAACTGACGTTTGCAGAGACGTAACTGACGTTAGCAGAGACGTAACTGACGTTTGCAGAGACGTAACTGACGTTAGGAGAGACGTAACTGACGTTTGCAGAGACGTAACTGACGTTTGCAGAAACGTAACTGACGTTAGCAGAGACGTAACTGACGTTTGCAGAGACGTAACTGACGTTTGCAGAGACGTAACTGACGTTAGCAGAGACGTAACTGACGTTTGCAGAGACGTAACTGACGTTAGCAGAGACGTAACTGACGTTTGCAGAGACGTAACTGACGTTAGCAGAGACGTAACTGACGTTTGCAGAGACGTAACTGACGTTAGCAGACACGTAACTGACGTTAGCAGAGACGTAACTGACGTTAGCAGAGACGTAACTGACGTTAGCAGAGACGTAACTGACGTTAGCAGAGACGTAACTGACGTTAGCAGAGACGTAACTGTCGTTAGCAGAGACGTAACTGTCGTTAGCAGAGACGTAACTGTCGTTAGCAGAGATGTAACTAACCTAGCGGTGTCCCCCCCCCCCCCCCCCAGACTGGGAGGCCCGCGTCGACAGCCACGGCCGGGTTTTCTACGTGGACCACGTCAACCGGACGACCACGTGGCAGCGGCCGAGCCACGGCGGCAAGTGCAGCCACGGGATCCCGCGCTCCGGCTCCACGCAGCAGATGGAGCAGATGAACCGGAGGTCAGTCTGGGCCGTGTTCAGCCGCATTTTGTAATAAACGTCCAAAATGTAATAACTTATTTTTATGCTCCTCTCTCCTGCAGGTACCAGAACATCCAGAGAACGATGGCCACAGAGGAGGATTCTGGGAGTCGGAGTTCAGACGGGGACTCGGACCCCAACCCGCCCTCAGGTACAGACCAATCAGGGCAGGGGCTTTTTTAGATTTCTGTCCCGGGATTCACAATGGAAACCACGCCCCCTTTGTAAACCACGCCCCCGTTAGCGTTCAGGTGACGGATGCTGAGTCATGTTGCTGAGTCATGTGACCTTCCCGCAGGCCCCGCCTCCCCTGTCAATCACCAGAAGATCAGCCACCTCCTCCAATCGCCGGCCGTCAAGTTCGTCACCCACCCGGAGTTCTTCACCGTGCTGCACAGCAACTACGTGAGTTCCTAGCCCTGGTTCTTAGCCCTGGTTAGGGGGCTTTTATTTTTTACTCCCAATAGTATTTCTAATGTTCTTAAATAGACAATATCTATAATTTAGAATACACGTGACTATAAATAATTTACTGTTATTGTTGCCACACGCAACTTTAGTTATTATTCTTATTACTCTTTTAACTATAAGTTCTGTTTGTTTCCCCCAAAACGCAACACAATATAACATGTTTACATTGTTTGTTGTTTCATAAATAACACCGACAGATTTAGACAATTTATGTTGAACATCATCTATATCAGTGTGTGAAATACCCATCCATATTCGGAGGGGTCCCTAACTCGAGTTTTTTCTTTTTGTTTTTTGTTTTTTAAACAGTGTCGCCCTATGCAATAAACCAATACAATTAGCCTACTATAGCCTATGACAAATACACGCACACTTTTAACCATTTTAGATTAACGTTGTTTTACAATGTGCATTACAATGCAGAATGTTATTTACAAATTCAATCTGATAATTAAAATAAATAAAAGACATTAATTGGCACCACACTGGCGCATGACCTTGACATTGCAGAAACAAATAAACAAATAAAATAGGCTAATGTATTTTTTTAGATGAATAAAAAAAAAAAATAAAATGAAAATGAATTGTGCATTCAAATAACAGTAATAACAACAAATGCCACTATCGGAGACGTGCAATCAGTGCACTTAAACAGATCCTCAGCCTGCACAATGATGACTGATTATTTAACGTTATGTAACCATCCAGGAAATTATGTTTTAACACAGCTGTGTGAACACATTCACAAACTCCACTCATAACAGGCCATCACGCAAAATAAAAAAAAAAAAGCATGATGGCTCTCAACAGGTGGGTTGACGCAGCTTACACATAAATCACACTCATAACAGGCCGTAACGCAAAATAATAATAACAGTAATTTAAAAATACCATTATCTCTCAGGTGGGTTCAGGCCATATTGAGCAGGCTGGCCTCTTACCTTAAGTTAAAGCTGTCACTGCTAGCAGCGGGCGCAGTAGCATCTGCCCCGGAGCGCTCGGCCTCGACTTCACTTCCTTCACCAGAGGGGGGAGAGGAACGGACTTACCTTCCTTCACCAGAGGGGGGAGAGGAACGGACTTACCTTCCTTCACCAGAGGGGGGAGAGGAACGGACTTACCTTCCTTCACCAGAGGGGGGAGAGGAACGGACTTACCTTCCTTCACCAGAGGGGGGAGAGGAACGGACTTCACTTCCTTCACCAGAGGGGGGAGAGGAACGGACTTCACTTCCTTCACCAGAGGGGGGAGAGGAACGGACTTACCTTCCTTCACCAGAGGGAGGAGAGGAACAGACTTCACTTCCTTCACCAGAGGGGGGAGAGGAACGGACTTCACTTCCTTCACCAGAGGGGGGAGAGGAACGGACTTCACTTCCTTCACCAGAGGGGGGAGAGGAACGGGACCCTGTTGTAACATCGTCTCTCTCCTCATCTCTGGCTGACACTCACACCTTTTTTGATGTGAACCCAAAGTGTGCAAGTGACACACTCTGAGTTAGCTTCCGCTGTTATTGTGGCATCTCAACCAGCCGGTCGTTGCGCTGTGCTGGCGCACATGGCTAATTAGCATACATAAAGGTGCAGGACTTGTGTTAAACCAATAAAAGTTTTGAATTGTGAATACTTGATATGGCGATCTCTTACATATTTAACATATTTAATTGACCATTAGTGACAATCAAATTATCATATTATATTATATAGCCTAATTTTTAAATTTTTTTTGACAACATTGAGACCCTCCCTAAATTTGAGTCCTTCAGGGGGGCTCAAGGGTTAATCGGGGGGGTCTGACCCCCCCCTCCCCGAACCCCCACGTATTTCGCACTCTGATCTATATGTTTATGATCTATAATTACTCCCAAACTTTTAGTTTTATGCACTCATGCATTCATGCATAGGTTGGTATCGTCTGCAAATGTGATAAATTTCTACCCGTTCGGTGCTGTAAGTTTAGCTGAGGTTTCAGCCGTATTCGTGGTGGATCCAGATTAACGAGAAGAGTGGCGTGTTGAACCATCCTCCCGGTTGACCTGTAACCGTGGCAACCCCCCCCCCTTGTAACCGTGGCAACCCCCTCCCTCCCTGTAACCGTGGCAACCCCCTCCCTCCCCGTAACCGTGGCAACCCCTCCCTCCTGGTAACCGTGGTAACCCTCCCTCCCCAGGCGGCGTACCGCATGTTCACCAGCAGCAGCTGCGTGAAACACATGGTGCTGAAGGTTCGACGCGACGCCCGGAACTTCGAGCGCTACCAGCACAACCGGGACCTGGTGGTTTTCATCAACAAGTTCGCCGACACCCGTCTGGAGCTGCCGCGGGGCTGGGAGGTGAAGGCCGACGCCCAGGGCAAGGTAGCCCCGCCCACAAACACCTGTAGCCCCGCCCACCGCTCACCTGCACCTGTCAGTCATCCGGGACATTAGCTGACGCGTCTTTGTCTTCCAGTCGTTCTTCGTCGACCACAACAGTCGCGCCACGACCTTCGTGGACCCGCGGATCCCCCTGCAGAACGGCCGGCTGCCGGGCCACCTGGCCCACCGGCAGCACCTGCAGCGGCTACGCAGCTACAGCGCCGGAGAGGTACGCCCACGCTAACGCTAGCCGTTAGCTGTTAGCCCCGGGAGAGAGGTTTTCTGGGTAAATGTTCAGCTATCGTCCATGAAACAATGAACGGTATAAATAAAGAGCAATAGCCCCAAAACAGAGCCGTGGGGTTCCCCACACAATTTTAAAAAACAGTGCATGGAGGTAAAAGATAATGTTAACTTCAGCGACACATTCAAGTCATTCCTACAGAAGAGAATCAGGGCCAGCAGGAGAAAAATAAAAATAATATTTTAGAGAAGGAAGATTTTTTTTCTTTATGCACTTCGAGAAAAAAGTCGAAATGTTGAGAAAAAAGTCGAAATGTTGAGAAAAAAGTCGAAATGTCGAGAAAAAAGTCGAAATGTCGAGAAAAAAGTCGAAATGTCGAGAAAAAAGTCGAAATGTTGAGAAAAAAGTCGAAATGTTGAGAAAAAAGTTGAAATGTTGAGAAAAAAGTTGAAATTTCGAGAAAAAAGTCGAAATTTCGAGAAAAAAGTCGAAATGTTGAGAAAAAAGTCGAAATGTTGAGAAAAAAGTCGAAATGTCGAGAAAAAAGTCGAAATGTCGAGAAAAAATTCGAAATGTCGAGAAAAAAGTCGAAATGTTGAGAAAAAAGTCGAAATGTTGAGAAAAAAGTCGAAACGTCGAGAAAAAAATTGAAATGTAGAGAAAAAAGTCGAAATTATGAAAAAAAAAAGTCAAAATTTCGAGAATAAAATCGAAATTTCGACTTTATTGACGAAATTACGACTATTCTTGAAATTGTATTTCAACTTTTTTTTTGACATTTCGACTTTTTTCTCAAAGTGCACAATAAAAATAGTCTTCCCCTCTCAAATATCTTTTCTCCTGCACGGCCCTGATTCTCTTCCGTACATTCCAGAGTTTTGGATCTAAATGTGATATTAAATTAATGAGCAGATGTTCCACAGAAAGGTAAATGAAGATGGCACTGTGTCTAGTTAGATATGAATTAAAATTAGATGAAAAAGTAAAACACTGCTGGAAAGTGACAGGAAGATCTTGTTTTCTATTGATAAACTCAAGCAGGAGTGCAAAACATGAAGTTTATGAAGGATAATAGTGAATATTTCATAAAAAGAGGTGTCGACCAGACTGAGAGATTCGTTCTTAAGAATCTTTTTTGGATTATCAGTATTTGTTGAGAACAGTTGGATAAGCTGCAGAGCAGACGCAGCAACACCAGCTTAAGGGAACAGCACTGAGTCGTCTGTAAAAGTGCTGGTAGTTCGGTAGGCGGTTTTTAAAGGGTCTGTTTCCTGGAGTTCTTCAGTAAAACTAATGTTTCGTTCTCAGGCCTCGGACGTGTCCAGAAGTCGAGGAGCTTCTCTGATTGGTCGGCCCGGGAACAGCCTGGTGGCCGCAATCCGGGGCCAGTACCAGGCCGACGCCCAGCAGCCGGCGGCTCCATGTAGGCGCCGCCACCGCACCTGTAGCTGCACCTGTAGCTGCACCTGCACCTGTACCTGCACCTGTAGCTGCACCTGCACCTGTAGCTGCACCTGTACCTGTAGCTGCACCTGTAGCTGCACCTGCACCTGTAGCTGCACCTGCACCTGCACCTGTAGCTGCACCTGTACCTGACATATATGTATAGATTGATGTTTGATGAGCAGGAACCAGTGTTTTCTCAGCAGCTTCTCTCTCCGTTCTTTTTCCAGCGTACAACGACAAGATCGTGGCGTTCCTCCGACAACCCAACGTCTTTGACATGTTACAGGAGCGGCAGCCGAGTCTGAGCAGGAACCACGCCCTCAGGTAGGAACTGGTCTTTTACAGGCCTAAGGTAGGAACCAGGTACCTGGAACCAGTCCAGACTGGTTCCTGCTGGACAGGAAGTGGCCACAAGGACGTGTCAGGAAGGTGGTGGTGACGGCGACAGAGAAACCAACCAACAAACCCCCCAAGAAACTCTCCAAGACAAACTCAAACAAACCCTCCAAACACCATAAGAAACTTTGCAATAAACCCCCAAGAAACCCTCCAAATCCCCCAAGAAACATCCCAAACACCATTTCTCTGCAAGAAACCTCCAAGAAAAACTCCAAGAAACTTTCCAAACAACCAAAGAAACCTTCCAAGAAACCCCCCGATAAACCCTTCTAGAATCCCAAGAAACCCCCAACAAACCCTCCAAGAAACTTTCCAAATCCCCCAAGAAACCCTTTAAGAAACTCTCCAAGAAAAACTCCAAGAAACTCTCCAAGAAAACTCAAACAACCCCTCCAAACACCATAAGAAACTTTGCAATAAACCCCCAAGAAACTCTCCAAATCTCCCCAGAAACATCCCAAGAAACTCTCCAAAAAACCCTCCTAGAAATCTCAAACAAACCGTCCAAAAAACCCTCCAAACACCATTTCTCTGCAAGAAACCCTCCAAGAAACTTTCCAAATCCCCCAACAAACCCTCTAAGAAACTCTCCAAGAAAAACTCACAGAAACTCTCCAAGAAAACTCAAACAACCCCTCCAAACAACCAAAGAAACCTTCCAAGAAACCCCCCGATAAACCCTTCTAGAATCTCTCAAGAAACCCCCAAGAAACTTTCCAAATCCCCCAAGAAACCCTCCAAGAAAACCTCAAGAAACTCTCCAAAAAACCCTCCTAGAAATCTCAAACAAACCCTCCAACAAATCCCCCAAGAAACATCCAACCAACCAACATTAATCTTGACATTTCGACTCTTTTCTCAACGTTTGGACGGTTCTAAATGTTTGGACGGTTCTAAATGTTTGGACGGTTTTAAACGTTTGGACGGTTTTAAATGTTTGGACGGTTCTAAATGTTTGGACGGTTGTAAATGTTTGGACTGTTCTAAATGTTTGGACGGTTCTAAATGTTTGGACGGTTGTAAATGTTTGGACGGTTCTAAATGTTTGGACGGTTGTAAATGTTTGGACGGTTCTAAATGTTTGGACTGTTCTAAATGTTTGGACGGTTGTAAATGTTTGGACGGTTCTAAATGTTTGGACGGTTCTAAAAGTTTGGACGGTTGTAAATGTTTGGACGGCTCTAAATGTTTGGACGGTTGTAAATGTTTGGACGGTTCTAAATGTTTGGACGGTTCTAAATGTTTGGACGGTTCTAAATGTTTGGACGGTTCTAAATGTTTGGACGGTTCTAAATGTTTGGACGGTTCTAAATGTTTGGACTGTTCTAAATGTTTGGACGGTTCTAAATGTTTGGACGGTTCTAAATGTTTGGACGGCTCTAAATGTTTGGAGGGTTCTAAATGTTTGGACGGTTGTAAATGTTTGGACGGTTCTAAATGTTTGGACGGCTCTAAATGTTTGGACTGTTCTAAATGTTTGGACGGTTCTAAATGTTTGGACGGCTCTAAATGTTTGGACGGTTCTAAATGTTTGGACGGTTCTAAATGTTTGGACGGTTCTAAACGTTTGGACGGTTCTAAACGTTTGGACGGTTCTAAACGTTTGGACGGTTCTAAATGTTTGGACGGTTTTAAATGTTTGGACTGTTCTAAACGTTTGGACGGTTCTAAACGTTTGGACGGTTCTAAACGTTTGGACGGTTCTAAACGTTTGGACGGTTCTAAATGTTTGGACGGTTCTAAATGTTTGGACTGTTCTAAATGTTTGGACGGTTCTAAATGTTTGGACTGTTCTAAACGTTTGGACGGTTCTAAATGTTTGGACGGTTTTAAATGTTTGGACTGTTCTAAATGTTTGGAGGGTTCTAAATGTTTGGACTGTTTTAAATGTTTGGACGGTTCTAAATGTTTGGACTGTTCTAAATGTTTGGACGGTTCTAAATGTTTGGACGGTTCTAAATGTTTGGACGGTTCTAAATGTTTGGACGGTTCTAAATGTTTGGACTGTTCTAAATGTTTGGACGGTTGTAAATGTTTGGACGGTTCTAAATGTTTGGACGGTTCTAAATGTTTGGACGGTTCTAAATGTTTGGACTGTTCTAAATGTTTGGACGGTTGTAAATGTTTGGACGGTTCTAAATGTTTGGACGGTTCTAAATGTTTGGACGGTTCTAAGTGTTTGGACGGTTCTAAATGTTTGGACGGTTCTAAATGTTTGGACGGTTCTAAATGTTTGGACGGTTCTAAATGTTTGGACTGTTCTAAATGTTTGGACGGTTCTAAATGTTTGGACGGTTCTAAATGTTTGGACGGTTCTAAATGTTTGGACGGTTCTAAATGTTTGGACTGTTCTAAATGTTTGGACGGTTTTAAATGTTCTAAATGTTTCCGTGGTGTTTGTTCCTCCAGGGAGAAGATCCACTACCTCCGGACCGAAGGTCCTCAGGCGGTGGAGAAGCTGTCGTGTGACGCCGACCTGGTGATCCTGCTGAGGTGAGGAGGACGTTCCCCTGACCTTTGACCTTTGACCCCCGACCTTTGACCTCTGACCCCCCCGACCCCCTCAGCAGTTCTGGTTCTGGTTCCACGCCCAACGAGCTCCTGGTTCTTCTGTTTCAGCTTGTTTGAGGAGGAGATCATGTCCTTCATCCCTCCGTCTCCTCCTCCTCCTCCCTCCATCATCCCCGGGTTCAGCTTCTCCCCGCGCTGCTCGCCGGGACCCTCCCCCCAAAACTCCCCAGGTAAGAAAACTCCCCCCAAAACTCCCCAGGTGAGTCCAGAACCCCCCCAGGTAAGAAACAAGAACTCCCCAGGTAAGAAACCAGAACTCCCCAGAACTCCCCAGGTAAGAAACTAGAACCCCCCCAGAACCCCCCAGGTGAGAAAACTCCCCTCAAAACTCCCCAGGTAAGTTTAGAACTCCCCAGGTAAGAAACCAGAACTCCCCAGGTAAGAAACCAGAACTCCCCAGGTGAGTCCAGTACCGATGAGCAGGCTGTTACATTAGTATCTGGTCAGGGGGAGTGAAAAAAGTCGAAATGTCGAGAAAAAAGTAGAAATTTTGAGAAAAAAGTTGAAATTTTGATGAAAAAGTAAAAATTTTGAGAAAAAGTCGAGAAAAAAGTTGAAATTTTGAGAAAAAGGTGAAATTTTGAGAAAAAAGTTGAAATTTGGATGAAAAAGTAGAAATTTTGAGAAAAAAGTCGAGAAAAAAGTTTAAATTTTGATGAAAAATTTGAAATTTTGATTAAAAAGTTGAAATTTTGAGAAAAGGGTGAAATTTTGAGAAAAAAGTTGAAATTTTGATGAAAAAGTTTAAATTTTGATGAAAAAAGTCGGAAAAAAAGTTGAAATTTTGAGAAAAAAGTTGAAATTTTGATGAAAAAGTTGACATTTTGATGAAAAAGTTGAAATTTTGAGAAAAAAGTTGAAATTTTGAGAAAAAAAGTTGAAATTTCGAGAAAAAGGTGAAATTTTGAGAAAAAAGTTGAAATTTGGATGAAAAAGTCAACATTTTGATGAAAAAAGTCAAGAAAAAAGTTTAAATTTTGAGAAAAAAAGTTTAAATTTTGAAGAAAAAAAGTTGAAATTTTGAGAAAAAGGTGAAATTTTGAGAAAAAAGTTGAAATTTTGAGAAAAAAGTTGAAATTTTGAGAAAAAAGTTGAAATTTGGATGAAAAAGTCAAAATTTTGATGAAAAAAGTCGGAAAAAAAGTCAAAATTTTGAGAAAAAAGTTGAAATTTTGAGAAAAAAAGTTGAAATTTTGAGAAAAAGGTGAAATTTTGAGAAAAAAGTTGAAATTTGGATGAAAAAGCCAAAATTTTGAGAAAAAGGTTGAGAAAAAAGTTGAAATTTTGAGAAAAAAAGTTGAAATTTGGATGAAAAAGCCAAAATTTTGAGAAAAAAGTTGAAATTTTGAGAAAAAAAAGTTGAAATTTTGAGAAAAATGTGAAATTTGGATGAAAAAGTAGAAATTTTGAGAAAAAGTCGAAATGTCGAAAACGCACGCTCGCACGCCTGGTACCTGGTCCAGACTAATCTGGTCCAGACTAATCCCTGGTTCTGGTCTGTTCTGGTCCCTGCAGGTCTCCAGAGGTTCTGGTCCAGACTAATCCCTGGTTCTGGTCTGTTCTGGTCCAGACTAATCCCTGGTTCTGGTCTGTTCTGGTCCCTGCAGGTCTCCAGAGGTTCTGGTCCAGACTAATCCCTGGTTCTGGTCTGTTCTGGTCCCTGCAGGTCTCCAGAGGTTCCGGGCTCCGGCTCCGTACCGACGGGACTTCGAGGCCAAACTCCGGAACTTCTACAGGAAACTGGAGGCCAAAGGCTACGGCCAGGGACCGGGGAAGATCAAGTAAGACCTGGACCTGGACCCGGTCCCTAGACCCGGTCCTAGACCCGGACCCAGACCAGGTTCTGAGCTGGTTCTGCTCTCGTTTCAGGCTGCTGGTCCGGAGGGAGCTCCTGCTGGAGGGAACCTTCAACCAGGTGATGAACTGCAGCCGGAAGGAGCTGCAGAGGAACAAGCTCTACGTCACCTTTCTGGGGGAGGAGGGGTGAGTAGGACACGCCCCCTGTGACGTCACAGCACAGGACACGCCCCCTGTGATGTCACAACACAGGACACGCCCCCATGTGAGGTCACACCTGCACGGGACACGCCCCCCATTTTGACTTTTTTCTCGACATTTTGACTTTTTTTCTCTATATTTCAACTTTTTCTCGACATTTTGACTTTTTTCTCGACATTTCAACTTTTTTTCTCGACATTTCAACTTTTTCTCGACATTTCAACTTTTTTCTCGACATTTCAACTTTTTTCTCGACATTTTGACTTTTTTCTCTTCATTTCGACTTTTTTCACATTTTGAGGTCACGCCCCTTGTGACGTCACACCTGCACGGGACACACCTCCCATTTTTACTTTTTTCATCGACATTTCCACTTTTTTAGGTTTATCTACCAGCTAATATAAACCAGAGCGTCATCTGCGTATAGAATGACATTTGTATTAAACCTGGTGGAAGAACTAGGTTTATTTCTCTTTCTCAACATTTGGACTAATTTCTCAACATTTCCACTTTTTTCTCGACATCTCGACTTTTTTATCCACATTTCAACTTTTTTCTCGACATTTTGACTGACACATTTTGAAAACACTTCCGCTGTGAGGTCACACCTGCACGGGACACGCCCCCCATTCTCTACATTTCCACTTTTTTAGGTGTTTCTACCAGCTAATATAAACCAGAGCGTCGTCTGCGTATAGAATGATATTTGTATTAAACCTGGTGGAGGAACCAGGTTTATCTCTTTCTCTACATTTCAACTTTTTTGTCGACATTTCAATTTTTTTTTCTCGACATTTCAACTTTTTTCTCGACATTTTGACTTTTTCCCCCAGGCTGGACTACAGCGGACCCTCCAGAGAGTTCTTCTTCCTGCTGTCCCAGGAACTCTTCAACCCGTACTACGGCCTGTTCGAGTACTCGGCCAACGACACGTACACGGTCCAGATCAGCCCCATGTCGGCCTTCGTGGAGAACCACCTGGACTGGTGAGTCCCCCTAGACCTGGTCCTGGTCCTGGTCCTGGTCTAGACCTGGTTCAGGTTCAGGTTCACAACCAGGAAGTTATGAAGTTTTGATCGTAAACATGAGAGCTAGCAGTGAACGTAGCTAGCTAGGCGAGGATAGTTAAAAAAAATTTTTTTTTACATTGCAGTCAATGGAGACAGATGCAGGAATTTGCGTGACTGTTAGCCCCCCGTTTAAATTTTGTGCATACCCCGCCTGTCAAAGTCACATTTTATTCACCTAAAAAAGGTTTAAGAAAAAAGTCTCAACTATAAAAAAAGAGCTTGATGTTCATGAGATTACTTTAAGAAAATGAAGAAAAGAAAATTCCGAACTTTATACGTGGCAAGAAATCGCGACTTTATTATGAAAAAAGTTGGAATTTAACATGGGTTAAGAAGTCGCGATATGATGAAGAAAAAAGTTGAAAGTTTCCATGGGGTAAGAAGTCGCAACTTTATTATGAAAAAAGTCGGAACTTTACACAGAGCAATAAGTCGTGACTTTATGAGGGAAAAAGTCGGAACGTTACGCAGACGAAGAAGTCTTGACCTTATGAAGAAAAAAGTCTGAACTTGCACGCTGGCACGGAAAAACGCACGCACGCACAAAAAAACACACGTACGAAGAAACGCTCACTCGCATGAAAAAACGCAAGCACGCCCAAAAAAAATGCACGTATGAAAAAATGCTCACTCGCACAAAAAACGCTCACTCGCACGAAAAAACGCAAGCACGCACAAAAAGAATGCACGTACGAAAAAATGCTCACTCGCACAAAAAACGCTCACTCGCACAAAAAAAGCGCTCGCCTGCATGAAAAAACGCTCGCTCGCACAAAAAAACGCACGTACGAAAAAACGCTAACTCGCACGACAAAACGCACGCACAAAAAAATGCTTGCACGAAAAAACGCACACACACACGAGAAAATACTCGCTTGCACAAAAACACACAACTTTATTATGAAAAAAGTTGGAACTTTACACAGAGCAATAAGTTGTGACTCTATGAGGGAAAAAGTCGGAACTTTACGCAGACGAAGAAGTCTTGACTTTATGAAGAAAAAAGTCTGAACTTGACACGGGAAAAAAAGTTGTGACTTTGAGGAAAAAAGTCGGAAATTTACGCGGGGCAAAAAGTAGCAGTAGTAGTACTAATAGTAGTATAGATAGATGAATGGGTGAATAGATGGATGAATGGATGAATGATGATGTCATTTCCTGTTCCAGGTTCCGGTATACTAGTATAGATGGATGGGTGATTGATGGATGGATGATGGATGGATGTATGGATGATTGTTATTTCCTGTGTCTCCAGGTTTCGGTTCAGCGGCAGGATTCTGGGTCTGGCTCTGATCCACCAGTAGTAGCAGCAGTAGTACTAGTATAGATGGATGGATGGATGAATGAATGGGTGAATGGGTGAATAATGATGTCATTTCCTGTTTCAGGTTCCGGTTCAGCGGCAGGATTCTGGGTCTGGCTCTGATCCATCAGTACCTGCTGGACGCTTTCTTCACCCGCCCGTTCTACAAGGCTCTGCTGAGACTGTACGTGTTTCACATTTACTTTCACTTTTATTTCACTTTTACTTTCACTTTTATTTCACATTTACTTTCACTTTATTTCACATTTACTTTCTCTTTTATTTCACATTTACTTCCACTTTATTTCACATTTACTTTTACTTTATTTCACATTTACTTTCACTTTATTTCACATTTACTTTCACTTTATTTCACATTTACTTTCACTTTATTTCACTTTTACTTTCACTTTATTTCACATTTACTTTCACTTTATTTCACATTTACTTTCACTTTATTTCACATTTACTTTCACTTTATTTCACTTTTACTTTCACTTTATTTCACTTTTACTTTCACTTTATTTCACTTTTACTTTCACTTTATTTCACTTTTACTTTCACTTTATTTCACATTTACTTTCACTTTTATTTCACATTTCTGCTGCGACTGTCAGTTCAACCAATGAAAACTTTCCTTCATCATTTAATATCTTTAAATCAGAAAAACCTGGAACAAAATAGAAAATGTTAAAACTAAAAAATCTGTTCTTCTCACATTTACAATAGAATAGAATAGAATAAACTTTATTAATCCCTTAACTTTATTAATTTACTTGTGCAGCAGCAAACACACACACTCTCAACAATTTTACAAAATACACACGAAGTATGAAAAAGTATTTAAAAAAGTATATCCTAAAAAAAAAATAAATAAAAATGACTATAATCTATATATCTACATATAACTATAGATACATATACATTAATAGAGATATAGATATAAATACTGTACGTATAATATAACTCAATATATGCATTTACATACCTACATATAACATATCTATATCCATAATATATTAATTAGAATTAAAGAAACAGAAGTCCTAACCAGTGGCGATTTTGGTCTGTAAATTTTGGTGGGGCCATGCTGGAAAATCTTATGCAATCAGTATCAAGTGAGAGAAGGGACCACAGCACCTTTGACCACAAAATTGCAGCTGAATAATGCCATCATCACACAAACAGTGCCAATCTAACGACATATATTATCATATCAATAGCGCTACCAAATGGGCAGTGTTCAAGAGCTCATATCAAATACTCAAGATCGAAACAGCAACGTGACAACAATAAAAACACAATGCACAAGCACGACCGTGCACGAGCATGGCGTGTACGGCGCACATACAATACACAGCAATTAATAAAGCCACCACACAGAGTATACCACAGCCAAACAGCCATTTCAGCACCACAGACAGGCAAACAGCTCCATCAGCGTCGGGGAGCCCACGTGAGGTTGTGTCCCCCCACACCCACACCCACACATGTATCACCAGTTGCGCATTACACAAAGTCCACTATAATTCAAAGAATATAAGTACATGGTCAGTTCCACTATAAAAATCTGTTAGACTCACCGGAACTCACAAGGAAAGCAGTAGAGCGCCTTTTTTGACGAGCTCCCGGTTAACCAGAGTTTCCTTTTGAACCATTCCTTATTAAATGTCCTCGTTTTGTCTTTTCCGGCTTGACAAATGGTTAAATCATCCGGTCGATGTGGTCCCAAACGTTTTATTTCCAACTTGATCTCAATTGCTAAAGTGCTAAATCGCACACGCACCAAATAGTCAACTTCATTCATTTTGAAAGAATGAAACGTCACCTATCAATCAAAGTACGTAGCCGGCGTACGGCGCGCGTCGCTGCGTAACCTACGCCGTAGGCCTGTGTTGGTGTAACGCAGAACCATAAATCAGCCTTTATTCTGGCGCGGTTTGAAAAAGACAAGCGAGTGATTATGTACATTCACTGAGTGAATATTATGAAAGTAAAATATTTATTTCTCGCTAGAAATGTTTTTTTTTTATTCAGTCCGCAAATCACGGCGAAAAGCATTCTGGGAAATTCTGCGAACAGCCAATCACAGAGTGAGCTGTTTGAGCGCCGGCCGACGCCGATTCAACATGTCTGCTTCAGTTCAGAGCATGGTTCAGAGCAGCCAATGCAATACATCCATGAGCCAATGAGAGGCGCTCTGGGGCCCTGAGCTCGCGGCCCCACTGTCCAAGCTAGTGTGTGCGCTGTACACGCGCAGGCGCGCGCAGCAGTTCACCAGTTAACAACATTACAGGCAGAGGGGACAGCTCCGCTGAGCCCCACCGAGCGGAAACAGAGGAGGGGCTGGATCAGGCAGGGCGAACTATTTACACACAGTTACACTACAAAAAGTGTCAGCAGTTGAAATTAAGTTGCATCAAATGAAAACTGCGGACATTTCATTGGAGACAAATTTATTATGAACTTATGTTTAATGACACATAATCTTCCCCTGCGCAGCAGCGCACTCTGGTGGGGCCGTGCCCCACCGGCCCCTAATGCAAAGACGCCAGTGGTCCTAACACAGAACCCTGTGGAACTCCTGTTACAATCCAGGAATTTGATGTTTTCCCATGTTGGAATAAAGCTTTCATTCATTCATCCATTCATCCATTCATTCATTTTTTCATTCATTCATTCATTCATCCATGAATTAATTCATTCATTCATTCATTCATTCATTCATTCATTCATTCATTCTTTCATCCATTCATTAATTCATTCATTCTTTCATCCATTCATTCATTCATTCATTCATTCAGCCATTCATTCATTCATTCTTTCATCCATTCATTAATTCATTCATTCTTTCATTCATTCATCAATTCATTCATCCATTCATTCATCCATTCATTCATCCATTCTTTCATTCATTCATTTATTAATTAATTATTTCATTCATTCATTTATTAATTCATTAATTTGTTCATTCATTTATTAATTCATTCTGGGTGTTGCTAACAGGCTGTTGCTAATTGAATGTTGCTAACCGGGTGCTGCTAACTGGATGTTTCGCTAACAGTGTGTTGCTAACATGTTGCTAACATGTTGCTAACTGGTGTTGCTAACAGTGTGTTGCTAACATGTTGCTAACTGGTGTTGCTAACATGTTGCTAACTGGTATTGCTAACATGTTGCTAACAGTGTCTTGCTAACATGTTGCTAACATGTTGCTAACAGTGTGTTGCTAACATGTTGCTAACATGTTGCTAACTGGTGTTGCTAACTGAATGTTGCTAACATGTTGCTAACATGTTGCTAACTGGTGTTGCTAACATGTTGCTAACATGTTGCTAACATGTTGCTAACATGTTGCTAACATGTTGCTAACTGGTGTTGCTAACATGTTGCTAACATGTTGCTAACTGGTGTTGCTAACATGGTGCTAACTGGCATTGCTAACATGTTGCTAACAGGCCCACCGACCTGTCGGACCTGGAATACCTGGACGAGGAATTCCACCAATCGCTGCAGTGGATGAAAGACAACGACATCACGGACGTGCTGGACCTGACGTTCACCGTCAACGAGGAGGTGTTTGGACAGGTGAGCTAACGCTAGCAGCAGTAGCAGTACAGGTGAGCTAACGGTGCTAACCAGTGTCGTCCCAATCGATGACAGCATTTTCAAAACATCGGTATCGGCCAATAAAGTATCGGGACAAACCTCGTTATTAATGTTTTTAATATATAGAAGTCGTGGTCTTATGGGGAAAAACTCTATAAAGGAAAAAGTCTGAACTTTACACAGAGCAAGATGTCACGACTTTACGAAGGAAAAAGTCAGAATTTAACACGCAACAAAAAGTCGCAACTTTATGAGGAAAAATTACGTAACTTGACACGAAGCAAGAAGTCGTGACTTTTTAAGGGAAAAATTCAGAACTTTACGTGGGGAAAAAAGTCGTGACTTTATAAGGGAAAAAGTCGGAACGTTACGCCGGAGCAAGAAGTCGCGACTTTTTAAGGAAAAAGTACTATATTACAGTAGAGCTAACGGGCCGTACGATGCTAACTGGTGTTGTCCCGATCGATCGATCGATCGATCGATTGATCACTGCATTTTCAAACCATTGGTATCGGCAGAAAAAGGTATCGGGACAAACCTAGTTATTAATGTTTGGGAGCTGAAGTTCGTGGTTGTTCTTTAATCTAGCGTTAGGTGGTACAGTAGTTGGTTCCGACCCGGTAACCCCTCACTAGTGATGCACCGATTGTTCGGTAACTGAAATTGTTCGGCTGAAAATGGTAAAAAAAACACTTTGGGTGTTCGGTGGAATAAGTGGGAAAAAAACGAACAATAAATAACGGCGTTGTAAAATAAGGAAATAGACTGGCCGCTCCGTAACGGTTGCACCACAAACATAAATCGTTGGCCAACCAAAAAGTAACCACATAAGAATTTTACCAACATTCACCAGGAGGTGGAACCAAAACAACAGAATGCTGGAAATTAAAACATGTTCAGTTTTTTATGTTCAATAAATATTTTCTACCTTGTAATTTTGTGAAAGATTTTTTTCTTTGAAAAGCCTAAATCAAATTTATTTCAATTCAATTCAATTCAATTTTATTTATATAGCGTCTAATACAACAGAGTTGTCTCTAGACGCTTTACAGAGACCCATACCCAGAACATGACCCCCGAGCAGTTATTACATAAACAATGGCAGGTAAAAACTCCCCTAGTGGGAGAAAAACCTTAAGCCAAACAGTGGCAAGGAAAAACTCCCCTTTAGGAGGGAAGAAACCTTGAGCAGGACCAGGCTCATCAGGGGGGACCCTCCTGCCGAGGGCCAGACTGGTGGGTCAGGGACGGCAACAGCACAGCAGGCAGGTGGAAGCAGCAACGGGATGACCGGGGGTGGGGACCGCAGGCCAGCACACAGCTCCCGAAGCTCCGGCCCAATCAGCAAGTCCCAGGTTGGGGTGCAGGGTCAGGAAAAGACTTGTGCTCCGTAATGCAAGCTACAAGCCACCCATGGCCACCTGCAGGACAAAAGAGAGAAAAGGGAGGAGAAGGGGGGGACAGCTACGGGATGACCAGGGGTGGGGACCGCAGGCCAGCACGCAGCTCCCGAAGCTCCGGCCCAATCAGCAAGTCCCAGGTTGGGGTGCAGGGTCGGGGAAAGACTTGTGCTCCGTAATGCAAGCTACAAGCCACCCACGACCACCTGCAGGTTCCGGTGTCCGGCAAAGGATGCTGCAACATGGACAAAAGAGAGAAAAGGGAGGAGAAGGGGGGGGCCAGCACAAGAAACCACAGGAGCGACTCTGACACACTAAAGTTTACACTACCTAGAGATTTACCAGCACCAGCTAGAGGTTTACTAAACACTAACTATAGGCTTTACTAAACAGAAATGTTTTAAGTTTAGTTTTAAAGGTGGAGGTGGTGTCAGCCCCCTTAACCCAGATTGGAAGTTGGTTCCATAGTAGTGGCGCCTGATAGCAGAACGCCCGCCCTCCAAATCTACATTTAGATACTCTAGGAACTACAAGTAAACCTGCACTTTGAGAACGGAGAGCTCTGACAGGAACATAAGGCACTATCAGGTCTTGCAAATAATGCGGAGCCAAGCCGTTTTGGGCTTTATACGCAAGTAATAAAATTTTAAATTGGATTCTGAATTTTACGGGTAACCAATGGAGCGACGCTAATACTGGAGAGACGTGGTCTCTCCTGCTAATTCCTGTCAGTACTCGTGCTGCTGCATTTTGGATCAGCTGGAGCCTATTCAGCAAATTACTTGGACATCCTGCTAACAACACATTACAGTAATCTAGTCTAGAAGATACAAACGCATGAACTAGTTTTTCTGCATCACTCTGTGAGAGGATTTTCCTAATCTTTGCAATATTACGGAGATGGAAAAAGGCTATTTTACAAACCTGATTGACATATGGTTTAAACGACAAATCCTGATCGAAAATAACACCAAGATTTCTCACAGTTGCACTGGAAGCCATCGCAACACCATCTAATCCCTTCCTAAGATGCTCTGGACCAAGAATGATAACCTCTGTTTTATCTGAATTTAGAAGCAGGAAATTTCTGGACATCCAGTCCTTGATGTCCCTAAGACATGCCTGAAGTTTAACTAACGGTTCTGTTTCATCCGGCTTCATAGACAAATAGAGCTGCGTATCATCAGCATAACAATGAAATTGTATGCCGTGATTCTGGATTATACTTCCCAACGGCTGCATGTATAAACTGAACAAGATTGGCCCTAGCACTGAACCCTGCGGAACACCATAACAGACCCTTGACTGTTCTGAAGAAACCTCATGTACATGAACAAACTGGAACCTGTCAGATAGGTATGATTTAAACCAACATAGAGCTGTCCCTTTAATCCCAACAACATGCTCTAACCTGTGCAGTAAAATGCCATGATCTATAGTGTCAAAAGCAGCACTTTTTGATTTTTGCAATGGTGAAAAAAGTCGAAATGTTGAGAAAAAAAGTTGAAATGTCGAGAAAAAAGTCAAAATTTTGTGAAAAAAGTCAAAATGTCGAGAAAAAAAGTCAAAATTTTATGAAAAAAGTCGAAATATTAAGAGACAAAGTTGAAATGTCGAGAAAAAAGTAAAATATTGTGAAAAAAGTCCAAAACTAACCCCATAAGAATTTTACCAACATTCACCAGGAGGTGGAACCAAAACTACAAAATGCTGGAAATTTTTTTTACCTGCCATTGTTTATGTAATAATTGCTCGGGGGTTTATGTTCTGGATCTCTGGAAAGCGTCTAGAGACAACTTTTGTTGTATTAGACGCTATATAAATAAAATTGAATTGAATTGAATTGAATTGGAAATTAAAACATGTTCAGTTTTTTATGTTCAATAAATATTTTAAAGATATTTTTCTTTGAAAAGCCTAAATCAAATGTATTTGATTCATGCAATGGTGAAAAAATTGGCAAAATAAATGAAAAACTGCGAAGAACCATGTTGGTATTGTTCCGTATTCGGCCAAGTGTTTATTATTAGTTTCAGTTTCAGTTTCGGCCACAAATTTTCATTTCGGTGCATCACTACCTCCATCTTTATCCTCCAGGTGACGGAGCGGGAGCTGAAGGCCGGCGGGTCTTTACTCCAGCGTTGGTGGTTCTGACCCGGTACTAATGTTCTGATGGTTCCAGGTGACAGAGCGGGAGCTGAAGGCCGGCGGGTCTTTACTCTAGCGTTGTTGTTGGTTCTGACCCGGTACTGGTGTGGGTTCCAGGTGACGGAGCGGGAGCTGAAGGCCGGCGGGTCGCACCTGCAGGTGACGGAGAAGAACAAGAAGGACTACATGGAGCGGATGGCCCGGTGGAGGGTGGAGAGGGGGACGGTGCCGCAGACGGAGGCGCTGGTGCGGGGCTTCTACGAGGTACAGGAACTCTCACATATCCACCAATCACAGGAAGGGGCGGGGCTTCTACGAGGTGCAGGAACTCTCACATATCAACCAATCACAGGAAGGGGCGGGGCTTCTACGAGGTACAGGAACTCTCACGTATCCACCAATCACAGGAAGGGGCGGGGCTTCTACGAGGTACAGGAACTCTCACGTATCCACCAATCACAGGAAGGGGCGGGGCTTCTACGAGGTACAGGAACTCTCACATATCAACCAATCACAGGAAGGGGCGGGGCTAATTTGCACCAATTATGGTCAAGGACTCAATACCGAGTCCGATGACACCACCACGACTCTTTATGTCAAACCATTCAAGTTAGTAGCTAGCAGAAAGTAGGAACTACCAAATATGGACCAATCAGCTACTAGCATCACTTCCTGTTTAGCGTTGAAGTTTGACGCGGCGCCACGGCCACGCCGTTTCACCAAAACTCACGATTTTGATAACTTTTCATGGTTAACGTCTTTTGTGTCTCCTGAGCGAGTTTTATGTGGAACGGACGATCCTGCTAGGAGGAGTTTGTTAAAGTACCACACGTGAAAATGGCATGAATTGAGCCAAAATTACACTTAACCCCCGTTTCCATGGTTACCATGGTAACCGTGGCGTCTCCCCCCAGGTGGTGCACTCCAGGATCATGTTGGTGTTTATGGTGTTTATGGTTACTGTGTTTAACCCCCCGTTACCATGGTTACCCTGTGTTTAACCCCCCGTTACCGTGGTTACCCTGTGTTTAACCCCCCGTTACCATGGTTACCAGTAGGGCTGGGCGATATGGACCAAAAGTCATATCTCGATATTTTCTAGCTAAATGGCGATACTCGATATATATCTCGATATTTTTTCTGTGCCTTAATTGGGGTTTCCCCCAAAGCATTATAGCATAGCATCTCTGTAAGCATCTCTGTTAGCATCTCTGTAAGCATCTCTGTTAGCATCTCTGTTAGCTTCATTTCTTAAAAAAACAGTCAGTTTTAATACAAAGCCTCGTGCCAAATGTCACACAGGTTCCTTTATTAACAGAGGTCTGCACAATATCAACATGTATAAAACAAATGAAATAAAAATAAACTGCCTGCATATATAGAATAAAAATGTTTCTTGAATAAAATAAAACAAATATCCCTTTCCTGCATAACAATTACATTAAAATACACTGTAATTAATACAATGTAGACAGTAACAGGCAGACTTTTCCACTGAGGTTGACAGTTGTGCAAATAACAAAACATTTGTGACAATCTCAAATAAAACATTCAAGTCAATTTGTCACAAAATAAGCTATATCCAAATCGTAAAAAAAAAAAAAATTATTATAATTTTTTTTTTTTTTAAATCGATATAAACAATATTGTCTCGTACCATATCGTGTTTGAAAATATATAGATATATATTAAAATCTCGATATATCGCCCAGCCCCCGTTACCATGGTTACCAGGTGTTTAACCCCCCGTTACCATGGTTACCAGGTGTTTAACCCCCCGTTACCGTGGTTACCAGGTGTTTAACCCCCCGTTACCATGGTTACCAGGTGTTTAACCCCCCGTTACCGTGGTTACCAGGTGTTTAACCCCCCGTTTCCATGGTTACCAGGTGTTTAACCCCCCGTTACCATGGTTACCCTGTGTTTAACCCCCCGTTACCATGGTTACCAGGTGTTTAACCCCCGTTACCGTGGTTACCAGGTGTTTAGCCCCCCGTTACCGTGGTTACCAGGTGTTTAACCCCCCCGTTACCGTGGTTACCCTGTGTTTAACCCCCCGTTACCGTGGTTACCAGGTGTTTAACCCCCTGTTACCGTGGTTACCAGGTGTTTAACCCCCCGTTACCGTGGTTACCAGGTGTTTAACCCCCCGTTACCATGGTTACCAGGTGTTTAACCCCCCGTTACCGTGGTTACCCTGTGTTTAACCCCCCGTTACCGTGGTTACCATGTGTTTAACCCCCGTTTCCATGGTTACAGGTGGTGGATTCTGTGTTTAACCCCCCGTTTCCATGGTTACCCTGTGTTTAACCCCCCGTTTCCATGGTTACCAGGTGGTGGACTCTGTGTTTAACCCCCGTTTCCATGGTTACAGGTGGTGGATTCTGTGTTTAACCCCCCGTTTCCATGGTTACCCTGTGTTTAACCCCCCGTTTCCATGGTTACCAGGTGGTGGACTCTGTCTTTAACCCCCCGTTTCCATGGTTACCCTGTGTTTAACCCCCCGTTACCATGGTTACCAGGTGTTTAACCCCCCCGTTACCGTGGTTACCCTGTGTTTAACCCCCCGTTACCATGGTTACCAGGTGTTTAACCCCCCGTTACCATGGTTACCAGGTGTTTAACCCCCCGTTACCATGGTTACCAGGTGTTTAACCCCCCGTTACCGTGGTTACCATGTGTTTAACCCCCGTTTCCATGGTTACAGGTGGTGGATTCTGTGTTTAACCCCCCGTTTCCATGGTTACCCTGTGTTTAACCCCCCGTTTCCATGGTTACCAGGTGGTGGACTCTGTGTTTAACCCCCCGTTTCCATGGTTACCCTGTGTTTAACCCCCCGTTTCCATGGTTACCCTGTGTTTAACCCCCCGTTTCCATGGTTACCAGGTGGTGGATTCTGTGTTTAACCCCCCGTTTCCATGGTTACCCTGTGTTTAACCCCCCGTTTCCATGGTTACAGGTGGTGGATTCTGTGTTTAACCCCCCGTTTCCATGGTTACCCTGTGTTTAACCCCCCGTTTCCATGGTTACCAGGTGGTGGACTCTGTGTTTAACCCCCCGTTTCCATGGTTACCCTGTGTTTAACCCCCCGTTTCCATGGTTACCCTGTGTTTAACCCCCCGTTTCCATGGTTACCAGGTGGTGGACTCTGTGTTTAACCCCCCGTTTCCATGGTTACCCTGTGTTTAACCCCCCGTTTCCATGGTTACCCTGTGTTTAACCCCCCGTTTCCATGGTTACCAGGTGGTGGATTCTGTGTTTAACCCCCCGTTTCCATGGTTACCAGGTGGTGGATTCTGTGTTTAACCCCCCGTTTCCATGGTTACCAGGTGGTGGACTCTGTGTTTAACCCCCCGTTTCCATGGTTACCAGGTGGTGGACTCTGTGTTTAACCCCCCGTTACCGTGGTTACCAGGTGTTTAACCCCCTGTTACCGTGGTTACCAGGTGTTTAACCCCCCGTTACCGTGGTTACCAGGTGTTTAACCCCCCGTTACCATGGTTACCAGGTGTTTAACCCCCCGTTACCGTGGTTACCCTGTGTTTAACCCCCCGTTACCGTGGTTACCATGTGTTTAACCCCCGTTTCCATGGTTACAGGTGGTGGATTCTGTGTTTAACCCCCCGTTTCCATGGTTACCCTGTGTTTAACCCCCCGTTTCCATGGTTACCAGGTGGTGGACTCTGTGTTTAACCCCCGTTTCCATGGTTACAGGTGGTGGATTCTGTGTTTAACCCCCCGTTTCCATGGTTACCCTGTGTTTAACCCCCCGTTTCCATGGTTACCAGGTGGTGGACTCTGTGTTTAACCCCCCGTTTCCATGGTTACCCTGTGTTTAACCCCCCGTTACCATGGTTACCAGGTGTTTAACCCCCCCGTTACCGTGGTTACCCTGTGTTTAACCCCCCGTTACCATGGTTACCAGGTGTTTAACCCCCCGTTACCATGGTTACCAGGTGTTTAACCCCCCGTTACCGTGGTTACCATGTGTTTAACCCCCGTTTCCATGGTTACAGGTGGTGGATTCTGTGTTTAACCCCCCGTTTCCATGGTTACCCTGTGTTTAACCCCCCGTTTCCATGGTTACCAGGTGGTGGACTCTGTGTTTAACCCCCCGTTTCCATGGTTACCCTGTGTTTAACCCCCCGTTTCCATGGTTACCAGGTGTTTAACCCCCCGTTACCATGGTTACCAGGTGTTTAACCCCCCGTTACCATGGTTACCAGGTGTTTAACCCCCCGTTACCGTGGTTACCATGTGTTTAACCCCCGTTTCCATGGTTACAGGTGGTGGATTCTGTGTTTAACCCCCCGTTTCCATGGTTACCCTGTGTTTAACCCCCCGTTTCCATGGTTACCAGGTGGTGGACTCTGTGTTTAACCCCCCGTTTCCATGGTTACCCTGTGTTTAACCCCCCGTTTCCATGGTTACCCTGTGTTTAACCCCCCGTTTCCATGGTTACCAGGTGGTGGATTCTGTGTTTAACCCCCCGTTTCCATGGTTACCAGGTGGTGGATTCTGTGTTTAACCCCCCGTTTCCATGGTTACCAGGTGGTGGACTCTGTGTTTAACCCCCCGTTTCCATGGTTACCAGGTGGTGGACTCTGTGTTTAACCCCCGTTTCCATGGTTACCATGTGTTTAACCCCCCGTTTCCATGGTTACCCTGTGTTTAACCCCCCGTTTCCATGGTTACCAGGTGGTGGATTCTGTGTTTAACCCCCCGTTTCCATGGTTACCCTGTGTTTAACCCCCCGTTTCCATGGTTACCAGGTGGTGGACTCTGTGTTTAACCCCCCGTTTCCATGGTTACCCTGTGTTTAACCCCCCGTTTCCATGGTTACAGGTGGTGGATTCTGTGTTTTACCCCCCGTTTCCATGGTTACCAGGTGGTGGACTCTGTGTTTAACCCCCCGTTTCCATGGTTACAGGTGTTTAACCCCCGTTTCCATGGTTACCAGGTGTTTAACCCCCGTTTCCATGGTTACAGGTGTTTAACCCCCGTTTCCATGGTTACCAGGTGTTTAACCCCCGTTTCCATGGTTACAGGTGGTGGACTCCAGGATCGTGTCAGTGTTTGACGCCCGGGAGTTGGAGCTGGTGATCGCCGGCACCGTAGAGATCGACCTGGAGGACTGGAGGAGCCACACGGAGTACCGGGGAGGTGAGGGGGGGGGGGGGTCTAGACCTGGTCCTGGTCCTGGTCTAGGAAATAGAAATAAGCGACGCCCCGATTTCAGCAGCAAAAGATAAAATGCTTTGATTTAAAGTTTAAAGTGCTTTAATAGCAGTGAACTTGCATGACTGTACAGACAGTTAACCATGTAGCAGCTGAACTAGTCTATAGTATATGGTAGAATATGGTGTAAAAGTTAATTTATTTCAATAATCCAACTAGAATATGGTGTAAAAGTTAATTTATTTCAATAATTCAACTAGAATATGGTGTAAAAGTTAATTTATTTCAATAATTCAACTAGAATATGGTGTAAAAGTTAATTTATTTCAATAATTCAACTAGAATATGGTGTAAAAGTTAATTTATTTCAATAATTCAACTTAAAAGGTGAAACTAATATATTACATAGTCTCATTACAGGCAAAGCAAGATATTTTAAGCCTTTATTTGTTATAATTTTGATGATTGAATTGTTTATTGATTTGATAATATATTTTAATTTTTTTCAGATATTTATTTAGGGTTTTCATAAACTGTGAGCCATAATCATCAACATTATAACAAATAAAGGCTTGAAATATCTCACTTTGATGTAGTGGGGAATAATATATTTGTTTCACCTTTAGTTGAATTTACTAAGAATGAAGTTTTGCGATATATTCACATTTTCTGACCTTCACCTGTATATAATATTATGACATTAATAAGTAAGAGTATAATATGTGTCCGTATTGGTTCAATACAGAACTTTTAATTCCCAATTATGTAACAATTCAACAATTTCAAGGGACGGGTGGCGATGCTGGGTCCAGCCCATAATAACCCCTGTCTCTGGTCCCCAGGTTACCATGACAACCACGTGGTGATGCGCTGGTTCTGGGCCGCCCTCCACCGCTTCACCAACGAGCAGCGTCTCCGTCTCCTCCAGTTCGTCACCGGGACGTCCAGCGTCCCCTACGAGGGATTCTCCGCCCTGAGGGGGTCCAACGGGCTCCGGAGGTTCTGCATCGAGAAGTGGGGGAAGGTGACGGCCCTGCCCCGGTATGTAGCTACGTAGCTAGGAGGCTAGGAGGCTAGGTAGCTAGGGAGCTAGGAGGTTCTGCATCGAGAATTGGGGGAAGGTCACTGCGCTGCCCCGGTACGTAGCTACGTAGCTAGGAGGCTAGGTAGCTAGGGAGCTAGGAGGTTCTGCATCGAGAATTGGGGGAAGGTCACCGCGCTGCCCCGGTATGTAGCTACGTAGCTAGGAGGCTAGGAGGCTAGGTAGCTAGGGAGCTAGGAGGTTCTGCATCGAGAAGTGGGGGAAGGTGACGGCCCTGCCCCGGTATGTAGCTACGTAGCTAGGAGGCTAGGTAGCTAGGGAGCTAGGAGGTTCTGCATCGAGAAGTGGGGGAAGGTGACGGCCCTGCCGCGGTACGTAGTCCTGGTTCTAGTCCTGGTCCTGGTCCTGGACCTGGTCCTGATTCCTAGGTAGCTAGGTGGTTTTACATCGAGAAGAAAAAATGCTCGCTCCACAAAAAATCACTCGCTGGCACGAAAAAACGCATGCATGCACAAAAAAACACACGCACGAGAAAACGCACTCTCGCACAAAAAAACGCTCGCTCGCACGAAAAAACGCACGCACGAGAAAACGCACTCTCGCACAAAAAAACGCTTGCTGGCACGAAAAAACGCACACATGCACAAAAAAATGCACGTACGAAAAAATGCACGCCCGCACAAAAAAACGCACGCATGCACAAAAAAACGCACGTACGAAAAAACGCACGCACGGACAAAAAAACGCATGCTCGCACGAAAAAACGCACGCACGCATGCACAAAAAAACGCACAAACGAGAAAACGCTCGCTCGCACGAAAAAACGCACGCACAAAAAAACGCACGTAGGAAAAACGCACTCTCGCACAAAAAACGCTCGCTCGCGCCAAAAAACACACGCTCGCACAAAAAAACGCACGCTCGCCCGAAAAGACGCATGCTCGCACGGAAAGACGCACGCTCGCACGGAAAAAAGCACGCTCGCACGAAAAGACGCACGCTCGCATAAAAAAACGCACACATGCACAAAAAAACGCACGTACGAAAAAACGCACGCACGCACAAAAAAACGCTCACGTGAAAAAACGCTTGCTCGCACGAAAAAACGCACGCACAAAAAAAACGCACGCTCGCACAAAAAACGCACGTAGGAAAAAACGCACTCTTGCACAAAAAACGCTCACTCACACGAAAAAACACGCTCGCACAAAAAAACGCTTGCTCGCACAAAAAAACGCACGTACGAAAAAACGCTCGCTCGCACAAAAACTGGTCACTGGTCAATCACTTCATAAATAGAATGAAGGATATGAACATTTCTGCATTTGTAGACGGTAGAAAGTACCGGGATAGACAGATTTACAAGGAGGAGAGAAGAAGAAGCAGAAATGACGGGAATTGCGTCATGACGTTCTCTGCGCGTCGCTGGTTTGATCCAGATAAAGGATTAATTACCATTAATGGGGCAGCTTAGCTAGAAATTCCATAACCATTGTGCATTTTGTGATAAAAGCATCAAATTTGGTAAACTTGTAGCCAAAGGCATAATGAAAAAAATGAGATATGGAGCCATCATAGATTTTCAATATGGCGCCCATTTTTCAAGATGGCCGCCGGTGACCACTGTTTTAGATACAATTTCATATAAACAATGGATAAAATGTGATAGAAACATCACATTTGGTACAGTTATGGCCAAAAACATGAAGAACAAAATAAAGATATGCAGCCATCATGAACTTTCAATATGGCTGCTATTTTTCAAAATGGCCACCATTGACAACTGTTTTTAGGTCAATTTTCATCTTAACAATGGACATAATGTGATATTGAGGCTTTAAATTGAATTTATCTACTATGCATAGCACTTGGGAACTATCGTTAAGATAATACATTTTTCAAGATGGCGGCCAAGATGGCAGCCAACTACCTGTTGCAAAATAGCTGCATATACTCGTCTGATTTGAGTTATCTTTGAGTCGATTCACTTTTTTGGGGGGATGAAGTTCAAATTATGAACTTCACTATTCCTCAGAAGCTACAATTCAAGACTCAAAATATGTCATGACAATATATTTTACATGGATACAGGGATAACCCTGTTAGCTCAGCATGGAAACACATTATTCCCAATGTTTCAGGAACCGGAATGTTAGCAATAACCCCAATTTGGACTGATTTAAACGTTGTCAGAGATCCCAACCTCCACCTTTACCACCCCAACTGTTAAAAGGTGGAAAGATCAAAGATGAACTAACTAACTAGCTAGCTAGCTAACTAACTACCTAACTGTCTCCTCCGTCAGCGCCCACACCTGCTTCAACCGGCTGGATCTTCCTCCGTATCCGTCCTACACCGTCCTGTACGACAAGCTGCTCATCGCCGTGGAGGAGACCAGCACCTTCGGCCTGGAGTGACCTCTGACCTCTGACCCCTGGTGACCCCCGGTGACCTCTGACCCCCGACCTGGACCACTGAACCAGGTCGGGCGGTGGTTTCTGAACTTGTTTTGTAAGAATCTTTACGGGTGGAAGTGAAAAACTGAAAAAGTGAAAAACTGAAGAATCCTCAGGCTCGACGCCGATCTGATGCATCTTCTTCTTCTTCTTCTTCTTCTTCCTGCTCCTTCCTGGTTATGGAATATGGTTTTATGGAATAAGCTTTTGATTGTGTTGTCATTTTACTTGTTTGTTTTTTCTAATTGCATATTTCCATGATCGGAATAAATAAAAATGAAATGAAATGAAATGAAATGAAATGAAATGAAATGAAATGAAATCCTCCCAACGAAACCACGGATCAGAGCTGGAGATTTATCTCTGAAATATATCTGTAACTGAAATCTATCTCTATCTTACGTTAGAGAATCACGGCCAGGCAGGAGAAAAATAAAAATAATATTTTAGAGGAGGAAAAAAAATTTTTCATTATGCACTTCGAGAAAAACGTCGACATTTTTGTGAATAAAAATAAAGAAATTTCAACTTTATTCCCGAAATTTCGACTTTATTCTTGAAATTGTATTTCAACATTAATCTCAACATCTTCGACATTTGGACTTTTTTCTCAAACTGCACATTAAAAAAAATCTTCCCCTCTGAAATATTTTTTATCCTGCATGGCCCTAATACTCTTCCGTACTATCTGAAATATATCTCTAATAGAAATATATATCTGACTGAAATATATCTCTGAAATTCTTTTCATTCATTCTTTTATTTATTTCATAGTTTTTAAATTGATTTAAATTTTGCCATGATCGTTTTTTCTTGTACATATGTTATATTTTTATTTGTACATTTTTTTGTTTTAATTTATTTATTATTCAGTTTTAATCAAAATTTATATATTTTTCAATTTTTGAATTCAAAGGTTTAATTTATTTTTATATATTTTATTTGTGATTTGAATTTTGTTTTTATTTTTTTAATTTTGTTTTTTTTATTGTTAATGTACATTTCTTTCATTTTAATTTATTTATTTTTCAGTTTTAATCAAAATTTATATTTATTTTTATTTTCAAATTCAAAAGTTTAATTTATTTTTATATATTTTATCTGTGATTTTAATTTTGTTTTAATTTTTAATTTTTGTTGTTTTTAATTTATTTTTTAAAATGTTTATGTATATTTCTTTCGTTTTAATTTATTTATTTTTCAGTTTTAATCTAAATTAAATCTAAAGTAAAATGTATTATATTTTTTTATATTATTTATGACTTGAATTTTGTTTTTCTATCCCTTTTTATTTTTGTTTTTAATTTATTTCAAATTTTAACTTTTTCATATAGTCATTTTAATTTATTTTTTCATTTTTAAAAACATTTCATTTTTGTTTGTCATTTTCACTCACAAACTCTGTTCTTTTACCAGTAAATTGAAACTGGTTAACGACCCAAACGCCCGACTGTCACAGAAACATCGTTAACGTCGTCATCGCAGCAGAAAACTGGAACGTTTGGATAAAAGATCAGAAAATAACTGAGAATGTGACTTTACAAACAAAAAAGACTGAAATCCTGGACGTTGATGGAGAAACTCAGAGTTCTGAGAACGGAGCCCTGAGGAACTAATGACGAACTAATGAGGAGCTAACGAGGAACTAATGAGGAATTAATGAGGAATTAACGAGGAACTAACGAGGAACTAACAAGGAACTAACGAGGAACTAACGAGTTCTCAGAACGGATCCCTGAGGAACTAATGAGGAACTACAAAATCTGGAAACATCCGCCCGAGTTTATTCAAGCCATTTATGCACTGAAAAAATTCAATCTAAGCGCATGTAAATATAACATGTTTAAATCTGTGATATTAACAAATAAAAATGAAGTTTGTTGCTTTACATGAAAACGTCTGGAAAGACATTGTGCATTTTTTCCTTAACCAGCAGTATTGGTAAGAAAAAAGAAAGAGAAAAATGAACGAACGAATGAAACGGAAAAACGCACGCAGGAAAAAACACTCGCACGCATGAAAAAACGCTCACTTGCACAAAAAAACGCACGCACGCACAAAAAACCCTTGCATGAAAAAACGCTTGCTCGCACAAAAAACCGGCCGCACGCACAAAGAAACGCGCGCACGAACAAAAAAACACAAGCACGCATGCACGAAAAAACGCACACTCGCACGGAGTTTTTATGCAAGCGTTTTTATGCAAAAACGCTTGCATAAAAAAACGCTTGCTTGCGCGAAAAAAGCACGCATGCATGAAAAAACGCTCGTTCGCACGAAAAAACGCATGCATGCACAAAAAAAGCACGCTTGCACGAAAAAAACGCACGCACGAAAAAACGCTTGCACGAAAAAACTTACGCACGCATGAAAAAACGCTTTCTCGCACAAAAAAAAGCACGCTCGCACGAAAAAAACGCACGCATGAAAAAACGCTTTCTCGCACAAAAAAAAGCACGCTCGCACGAAAAAACAATCGCTCGCACGAAAAAAACGCACGCACGCAGGAAAAAACACTTGGATGTAGGCGTCTCACGGCGAGAGCGGAGAGCGCCGGTGAACGGCAGCGCGCTGCGGTGCCGTGCCGTCTCTGTTGCCGCAGCTACGCCGTACCCTACAGCTACGGCGTAGACGCCGTAGGCTACGGCGTAGCCGTAGCTTTAGAGCCTGCTTTAGAGCCTGCAGCGCACCGCAGCGCTGCCGTGCCGTGCTTTTGGGCATGATGCACGTTTGGGTGGGCACAGCCCCCCCCTGCCCCCCCTAAAACCGGCCTCGCTTACAGGTGAATGAGACATGGGGTAGTTTTGCTGTAAATGTGCTGTCCAAAATGTTTAATAATCGTATGCGCGTTCGTGTTTGTGGGGGCGTGGCTTTGGACGGAGCGCTCGTGGGTGGGGGCGGGGGGGGCGGGGCTTAGAGGAAGCGCCACTTTCAAATCTTGCTAGCTCTAGGAAGTTGCATAGAATAACTTTAATCTGCATTTGTTCAAAAAACAAGACATTTTTTCCTGAACCAGCAGTATTTGTGTGTGTAATTAATCCCAGTAATCTTTTCATTTACACACAAACAACATATTTACTTTTCCTTTAACAGTTTTAATCTATTGGGCAGATTGACCAACGTTTAGATGAAACATCTTAATTTGCTTAAAGCAGCACTATGTAACTTTTCCACCTTAATCTAATATTTCATCATCATCATCATTGTGATGGAACATCAACTTCCAACAGGTTTAATGAACCTCTGTCATGGTCTGAGGGGTCTGTATCTCCTTCACTGGCACTATGTAACTTTGAGGAGCATGGTAGGAACCCTGCCACACTAAAAAACTACAAATCGTTACGACTTTCACTGCTTTACGGCATACGTCACTTCCCCCTCCTTCCCGATTCGCAGTCGCAGCTCCACACAACAGACGTGGGGAAAAGATCCTAATGGTTTAACTTTTCACCGCTTTCCTGCTCGGAGGCAGAACCATGCAGGCCAAGTATCTGACATAACAAAGTAAAAGAGCTTGGATCGCGGCTGTAACGACCAAACACCTTCGAAACAGTAAAGCCTGATTTATGGTTCTGCGTTAAATCGACGCAGACCTACGGCGTAGGGTACGTGGCGACGCGCAACGTACGTAGCGTGTCGCCGCCAAGGACGGATTATCATGACCACGGGCCCTGGACACAAACTCGCTATGGGCCCCTACCTACAATAATATCCTACGTGCACGGTGCATGCCCTCCCCAATCACTCAGTTTGGTCACACAATGGCGCAGAGAATCCACAATCACACCGTGTGATTGTGGATGGCGGAGTGGCGGAGCGTGGGTCTCAGTCCAGAGGGGGCGGAGCATTCTCCATGGGCCCTTATGATAGTCATTTTAACGTTCAACAACACCTCATCCTACCCCTCAAACTACATTTATTCTCACTTTTATTGAGCCAAGCCTATAGGCCTATGCTGCAGAAAGCAGAGTAAAGTCACAAACTTGTTCAGAAGCACACACACACGCACGCACGCACGCAAGCGCACACACACACACACACACACACACACACACACACACACACACACACACACACAGAGGCCTGACAGCTGTCAATCACATGGAGCTGAAAACTCAGATATTCACGGACTGACTCAGTTCCATCTTTGATACAGTTTAAATACAAAAAAAAAACATTACGCAATCTATTTAGATAGATATAGACACAGCGGTCTATAACATCATTTCTGAGCTCTAGAACAGAATAGACTCGGCGGTCTAGTTGACAACAACACAAAGCTCATTCAAATAGGCAGGTGGTCAACAATACCACAACATTCTGGTAAATAAATTATTTATGAAGGTTACACTGACTCACCAATGGTAGTTGACTCTTCCATAAAACTTTGTACATGCTTAGTCCTCTTAAAGTTTAGCGCTCATCTCCTAAATGGCCACAAATTTGCCGAGTCGGCAAATTGGCTAACTGTTTAAGGCTGATTTATGGTTCCGCGTTTCACCAACGCGGCGCCTACGGCGTAGGATACGCGGCGATGCGCACGTACGGTGCGCGTCGCCGCGTACCCTACGCCGTAGGCTTCGCCGTACCCTACGGCGGAGGCTCTGCGTCGATTTAACGGCTCACAGCCCTGATGCGTTCAGGACAGTTGTAAAGTAAGAATTAGTCTACAATGACCGCACAATGCACATTTTATCGTAATTATAGCCTACAATTTACGATTATATATGAACGTATCACACAAAACGGGGCCCTATGAGCTTGTAAATTTATTTTCATTTACACATAAAAAAAAAAAAAATGTTTGAAAGCCGAGGGCCCCCATTGGCTCCAGGGCCCTGGGCACATGCCCACTTTGCCCATGCGGTAATCCGTCTATGGTCGCCGCGTACCCTACGCCGTAGGCTCTGCGTCGATTTAACGCAGAACCATAAACAGCCTTAAACCATAAACACTCACACAGACGGGGTCGGATCAAAACACGGGTTTTATTCCCGATTCTTCTCCAGCTAAACGCAGTTGCTGGCCAGCTCTCTGCGGTGCAATTAACCCCAATCTTCAGATAAAACTAGTTTGTTGAGGAAAAAATATTAACTCTTATTTCTCACGTCTCGGAGCCTCTTCAGCATAATATATCAGTCAAAAGAAAAGAAAAGAGAAGTAAGAGGGATACAAAACATGTACTGTATGTTGTACTATTATACTAATTTATTGAAACACATGGCGAGTCAAACATTTACCAAAGCAGCTGCCAAACACTCCTAAACAAGGTAGCCGGAGACGGTGGTTCTGCAGAACTGCGGAAGTAAATCCTTCTAAAGAGTGGCGCTCCGACCAGGAGCTTCATTCTTTAGTAGGGATTTCATATGGATCCAGATCGTTGATAATCATTATTTTCTCCATATACCGCTCCCTGGCTTCCTTGTTTAAGGTTCCCGGTAAATTCCAGTTCCTTTCCAGCAGTTTAACATCTTTTTTTTTGCGTTCCGTCTGTTCACTTGGTGAGACAGAAAAGCGTCCCGTCTTCTCTCAAAACAAATGCAGCGACGGGACAGGAGTTTTCCGGCAGTACGCGCTGGTGCTCATGGGAAACGTAGTGTTCTTTCTGGTAAAACACTACCGCTTTTGTCCAAAAGATGCCGCCAAACTCAGAAAAGCTGAAAGTTACGTTGTGCTGCTTTAAGTAGAAACCACAGTAAAAATCTGGCTTGATCTAAAAATTAAGGCGACTTTTGCGCATGAGATTTTTATGTAGATCAAGAAAGACTAGTCTTTATATAAACTACTTAATTTTTACTATGTACAAAATTCATTTGCAAGTAAAGTCAACTTAATTTTTTTTTCTTTCCTCTTTTTTTTCTTTTTTTTCTTTTTAAAGTCAACTTAATTTTGATAAATAAAGTAAACTTAACACAATTAAGTTGACTGTACTTACAAAATGTATTATTTACATACATAAAATGAAGTAGTTTATACAAAGACTAGTCTTTCTTGATCTAAATAATAATCTCATGCGAAAAGTTGACACATTTTTTTTAAGTAGATCAAGCACAATATTTGTATAATTATCTTCTTATTTCCTTAGTTAACGTTAAACTGACAGTAAATATGGAAACACGGCTGACATGAACATGAGGAAAATTACTAACAAATAAAAAGCATCAGTCCGGTGATTGTGACGGTTTGTTTTTAGATTCAGATTGTTCTCATTGACTTCATTTCATTTGTTCATTTACAACCATTTTTGTCAAAGTTCTAGGACAGGGCTCGTCAACCCGCGGCTCTTCAGCGCCGCCCTAGTGGCTCCTGGAGCTTTCGAGAAAATGTTGGACCTTTTTTTTCCTTTTTTTCTTCTTTTTGTTCCTTTTTTCCCCTTTTTTCTAATTCTGGAGCCCTCTATAGTTAGGGTTAGGGTTAGTCTATAGTTCCATAAGTGACGTCGGTCCCGCTGGATCCCGTTGATTTCAGTGGCCGCACGTCGCCAAACTCCTGAGGTAAGGCGATGAAATACCCACCAATTTGAAGTCATTATGTGTAGGTATTATATCGGAGATGCTTTTTATGTTAGGTGGTTTTTCTCTTTTTTTTCTTTCTTTTTTTCCTCTTTTTTTCCTTTTTTCTTTTTTCCTTTTTTTCTTTTTTCCTTTTTTTTTTCTTTTTTCCTTTTCTTCTTTTTGTTCCTTTTTTTTCCCCATTTTTCTAATTATTTTATTTTTTCCTCTTTTTTCCCTCTTTTTTTCTTTCTTCTTTTCTTTTTTTCCTCTTTTTTCCTCTTTTTCCCTCTTTTTTCTCTTTTTTTCTTTCATTTTTTCCTCTTTTTTTCCTTTTTTTCGTTTTTCCTTTTTTTTTCTTTTTTCCTTTTCTTCTTTTTGTTCCTTTTTTCCCATTTTTTCTAATTATTTTCTTTTTTTCCTCTTTTTTATCTTTTTTCCCTCTTTTTTTCCTCTTTTTTCTCTTTTTTTTCTTTCTTTTTTTCCTCTTTTTTTCCCCTTTTTTTCTTTTTTCCTTTTTTCTTTTTTTCCTCTTTTTTTCCTTTTTTCTTTTTTTCCCCTCCCTCGTCTCTCCCTAGTCCAGGTTTCCTCTAGTCCAGGACCAGAGCGTTGGATAAAACAGAGTGGCGTCACTTCCATAGGACTCTGTTGTAACCCGCACTTCCGGGTTCTGGA